>NC_141066.1:39110796-39280796 GCF_041138505.1 Cibotium barometz
CCCTTCTATTCTTGTAATTTTTTCCCTCTCTGAAATAGAAGAAAGATCTTGTTTTACCCTGTTTTGGCCTAGAGAGAGAAAAAGTCTAGAGAGAGATAATCTTAAATTAAGATATCTTTGGATATAAAAATCCTCCTAGTGTCTAAAATGGATTCCCCTGAAACAAAAATTCAAAAAGAACTTTCCTATGTGCATTTGGAATTAACTGAAAATGTGTATAAAGGACCTTAGCCTAAGGCTCTACATTTTCAGAAATTTTTGGATTATGGTCCAATTAAGGTTCCAATGGGCCAATTGGATTAATACAAGTGTTGGGATGAGATAAATCCAAAGAATAAAAGAAAATACCCAAAAATGAGTAAATGCTCACATAAGATGAAGAGTTGACTAAGTACAAGGTTTTGTTAGTTAAAAACTATGAGATATTACTAAAAAATGAGATATTTTGAAATAATGATGTATTTTTGACACCTTGGTAAGGAGAGGAGGGCTCTTGAGGTAGGCGCGTGATTCACACATGTGGATGAGTTTTTAATTCAAACAAATTGTGATATTTTTATCTCTCCTCTCTCCTGGATCAAACCAATTAAAAAAGGGAGTCAAACTGATCCAAATCTTGTCCAAATTGAGTCAAACTAAACCTCGAAAATTCTAGAGCCCAGTTGGACTTGGTTAGTGGCCTCCCTCACCTATAAATAAATCCTTAGTCTTTTGTAAAAAAATCTGTGAACTATACCATGCCCGTATTACATTAAAATAATGACATTTTCTGTTATCCCTTAAAAATCCTCTACTTTTGGAGAGATTGGAGCTTCTCTCTCTCTTCAACAACCCTTGGAGCTTTCTTCTCAACATACTAAACCAATTGATTGGTTTGGGAACTTCCTTCTAAGATAAAGAAGCAAGCCAAATCTAGAGGTAAGAAGTAATTTCATGGTTTTCATTAATATTCTCAAAAGATTTCACTTCTCAGCCCCTCTCAAGCTTGAGAAGTTTCAAATTATTTGTTTTCAATGCAAATCAAGCTTTCTATAAGAATTCTAATGATTAATCACAAAAAAAGTTAATCTTTATGCTTAATTAGGATGCTTTTTATGTACATCTCTCTCTCCCAAAAGAATAGTCATTCCTATGACTAATTCTTTTGGGAGAGAGAGATGTACATCTCTCTCTCTCTCTCTCCCAAAAGAATAGTCATTCCTATGACTAATTCTTAAGCAGAGTCGGGATAGATGTGAATGGATGAGATGTGATGTGAAAGGATGTGATGTGATGTGAATCGGGATAGATGTGAATGGATGAGATGCAATGTGAATGGATGTGATGTGATGTGATATGGATATGGGTAGATGTGAATGGATTAGATGTGATGAGGATAGATATGATGAGATGTAATATGATGTGACTAGATGAGAATGTAATATGATGTGACTAGATGTAATATGATGTGACTAGATGAGAATGGATGAAGGACGATGGGAATACATATGATTGGATGTGGATTAAGCAATGTGAATTGATGTAGAAGAATGTGGAATAACAAGAAATGATGTGGAACAATGTGTAAAGATGAGAGTTCATTAGAAACTGTATTTATGACATGTCTTTAAATGACTATTTTAAGTCAAGAATGCTGGGGAAGCATTTTGACCATCTTGTGAATGAGGTTGTGGAGACCTAAGTGATAAAGTTGCAATAGCTAACGGAGAGTCAACGGAGGACATCTCGCGTAGCAAGGTCGACCGAGGTCTTGACCAGCCTCGGTTTGAGTTAAATGGTGGTGAGCTTCCGATACGATGGATGAGGGACAAAGGAAGCGGCCTATGAGTGAAGCGCTAGGTGACCTGCGAAGGAACCTAGAGGGTGCTGACCATACGGTGCTCGGGGTCGCTGAAGATACCCACACGTGCGTCGAGAAAGAAAATGGAACAAGGAGTTAGAGTTGTTTTCTGAACTCAGCAGGCATGGATCTGGTTGATTGTCCTTTGCTGGTCCTCTCAACAATGGATGAGTCCATGGCTCTTTTATATGGACCAGTTTGTTGATCTTGCTGATCTTTAAACGGAGAGTCCATCTAGATTTTTATAAGTGAATATATTTCCGGGTACCTTACCAAGGTGTCAAAAATGCATCATTATTCCAAAATATCTCATTTTTTTAGTAATATCTCATAGTTTTTAACTAATAAACCTTGTACTCACTCAACTCTTCATCTTATGTGAGCATTTACTCATTTTTGGGTATTTTCTTTTATTCTTTGGATTTATCTCATCCCAACACTTGTATTAATCCAATTGGCCCATTGGAACCTTAATTGAATCATAATCCAAATTTTTTTGAAAATGTAGACCCTTAGGCTAAGGTCCTTTATACACATTTTCAATTAATTCCAAATGCACATTGGAAAGTTCTTTTTGAATTTCTATTTCAGGGGAATCCATTTTAGACACTAGGAGGATTTTTATATCCAACGATATCTTAATTTAGGATTATCTCTCTCTAGGCCAAAACAGGGTAAAACAAGATCTTTCTTCTATTTCAGAGAGGGGAATAATTACAAGAACAGAAGGGGAGGTTTTTACACCTTTACACCTCAAAATCTAGAGGGAGGAAACTTACACAAGCACACACACACTCACACAAACCCTAAAAGAGAACACACAAGGTGAGAGGCTAAAAATTCTTGTTCTTCTTCACACAACAAAGAAGATAAGATGACTAACACACATAATAGAGTAGTGGTCCATAATGTGAACACGCTAAGAAGAGTGGGTAGATGTGGACTAGTTGGTTTGATGTAGTCCAGCTGTAATCTCTGGTGAAGATATGTCGGTGCCAGCTACCAAACCTGCCAGTGATATAAATGTTAAACAATCATGCAGGCGCCTTGTGAGTGTCAGCTCATGTTGAGCTTGACATCTCAACATCTATCCCAATTGTATAGTTCATGTCTAGCTTGGGGATCGTCGTTGCCCACTATCTTCATGTACATAGTGGCATTATCCAAAATATCCAATGCATTTGCACTCAACTTGCCATTTTGATCTAATGGTATCATAGTAACCTGGACCGGCAGAAACGGTCGGTTTGGACCGGGTTGGAAACGGAGTTTCCGAGTTTCCGCGAGGTCGGAAACGGCAAGAAACGGAGTTTCTTTTGAATTTATTTTAGACATGTAAAAAACATGCATAGAGACATCCTATTAAATAAACTTATGTCAAGAGATGCAAAAAACATGCATAGAGACCTCAAACAAGACACATCAAAGACTCAAGTGGACATTAGAATCATAACACTTAACAGAATGTAGATAATGGACATGTATGATGTCGCGGCAAATTCATGTGAACCATAAAAAACTAAAGGCTGAAGGCCGAAGCATACATAGCAAGCTGCAAATTGTGATCATAATACATCATACATATCAGCAATGATCATCAAACTTGGGAGTCAGAGGTTCAAAAACTACAAAATAACCGACATGCCGGCTGTCCATATTCCCTAAGGATAAGAAAAACTAAACAAAAAACATGGAACATCAGTGAATCAGTGATCACTGCTGAGCCTCATCTGAAGCACCCAAGGAGTCTGAATCCTCCTGAGAGTCCTCATGGCTCTCGCGTGTGTCCTCACTGCAAGAAGATGAGTCCTCTCCAGTAGCCTCCTCTCTAGCAGCACTAGTACTAGCTGCAGCCGGCCTCCCTCTCCTACGACGACCACCACGTGTGTCGTGAACTGGTGTTGTGGCCTCCTCGTAAAGAAAAGTGTAAAGATCTCGGTCCTCTTGTAGAATTGTGGGAATATCCCGCACCTTCTCAATGTCAATCTTGTCGACATTCACTTGCATTGGCTTAGGACCCATAGCTGCCCGCTCAAGAAGCTTCAAGTTACAATTGTTGCAGAAAACAAGACGCTCAAGTTGGGCTGTAGTCAACTTGTTCCTCCTCTTCGTATGGTAGAGCGCCCATGTGCTCCAATTCCTCTCACAAGTTCCAGAGCTGCAATCTTGTGAGAGGACTCGAATGGCAAGACGTCTCTGTTCAAAGAGCAGATTTAGGATTAGTACATTATACAAATAAGGTGTCACCGTTAAAGCTTAAGCGGAGGGGCTTCTTACTCACCAACGTAGGCACACCATGTCCATATTTCTCCCACCATGAGACCGGCTGAAGCTGCGTTTCTCGAAGTTTTGCAGTAGGTCTTGTGAAGTAGCCAGTGTTGTTGCGGAAAGCAAGGAGATCATCCTCTAAGCATCGCAACATCTGCAAATTTCCACCACACCATTTCTCCACATAGGTTTGGAAGTCATCGTTTAGCTCCTCACACTCAAGCTGATCCTCGCTACGCCATAGAGGATGCAACACATGAGCCACAGCATGGATTGGTCTATGAAACCAAACCCAACGGTTTTGCCAAATCTGCTTGATCTCCGCGATTCTACAAGTTACAAGTAACAAACAAAACCAAAGAAAGACTTTAAAGTTATAACTTAGAAAAGAGCCAAGACAAAAAGGCAATTTGGCAAAGGCTCATGATCCATGAGTCATGAGCAAAGAAGTACGTACCTCTCTACAGATAGGTAGGCATTGTTGTCTAGTGCCTTCCCGATCCTATCCATGTACTCATAAATGAGGCCTAGTGTACTCCCCTCCATGTCCGTGATGCGCAAGACCGTGTAGATGAGATTTAAGGTCTTCACTAATACCTCTACCTCTTCCCACCATGCTTCATTGAGGATCTTGCGTCTAAAATCCACAAACTTTGGGGTCATACTCTTACCCGATTGGATCCATGCATCACAACTTATAGTGCGAATCAGATTTGGCCGCACACGAAGAAGCCGCTCAAGCACTATGAACATGTATGCAAACCTCGTAGTGGATGGCTTGAGAAGCTCCAAGGTACTATTAGCCCTGTACATGCTCAAAACCTTTGGTCTTTGTGTCACAAATTTGACAATGCTCCTCGCGGTGGCAAAGATTTCGCTGACCCAAAAAATTCTCCCCAAATCCTCAATCAATAAATCAAGACTATGGGAGGCACAAGGGGTCCACACAATTGTTGGGAATGCATCCTCCAAGCATACTCCCCATGGAGACACAATTGCTTCCATTATCCGTGATAACCTGCACAACATTTTGTGGGCCAATCTCCTCAATCACCTTCTTGATGTGTGTCCAAATAAAGAGACCTGTAACGGTGAGACCCGCAGCCGATGCATCAATGGCCTTGTAAAACATGGTGCCTTTGCAAGAGGAGATAAGCACATTATACACATTCCTCTTGCGTACATCTGACCATCCATCACATAAGATAGTGCAGCCATATTTCTTCCATGTTTCTTTCAAAAACTCAAGCTGGCCTTCTACGTTGAGTTTCTCCTTCTTTAATTCTCGTGTGCGGATTGTCTTAGCCGAGGGACCCTCCCACTCACAGCCAATGCGGCTAACGGCCCGCATGGTCTTCTTCCATTGTATGGTGCGAACCACATTGAAAGAGATAGCACACCATATAAACAAGCGCGTGACCTCCCTTGTTGCCTCCTTCATGGCTTGCTTTTGCAAGCCTGCTGTAATGCTTGCTCTTTGCAATGAACCCTTTGCAGGCACTTCCACACTAGGTAAAGGTGTCCTCTTTGCACTAGGGCCCTCACCCACACTCGAAGATACATCTGTCTGGCTCTCAACTCTAGTCCTCTTTGAAGAGGCCACTTGGCTCGAGGATGCTTCACCTGTTGCATGTGCTGCCATATGTTGCTCACCAACATCCAAACCAAGGCGTTGCTTTCTCCAACCCTCAACAAGTGCTGCCAATACATCGGGCGGCACATTTTGACATAAAGCGACATCTCTGCCTGGGACATGCCCCAAATGGTCTTTTACCCGGGTCACTGAACCTGTTTTTTCATATCCACAAAAATTACATTTCCACTTGCGGGAACCCCCACCTCCGACATATCCATCCCCTTTTGTTGCATACTGCCAATAGGGATCTGTAGGCATAGTGAGACTTGAAGTTGAAAGCACTTACCCTCAAGAACACTTGCCCTTGGAGGCTTGGAAGTTGGGCTTGAGCCTTGGCCCTTGAAGCCTTGAAGAATGGGCTGCCCGGCAGCCACCTGTGAGATTGGAGAGCAGGCTGCCTGCAGAGTACAGGCCTTGGGGCCTTGTGGGGGGCACTGGTGGGGGCAAAGGCTTGAGCCTTAGGGCCTTGGCCTTGAGCCTTGGCCCTTTGTGGTGAATAAGCGCAAGGTTCGAAGAAGTGCAGCGCCGCAGGAAAGGAGAGCAAAATGGAAAAAACGCACGCGCCCCCCCCCCCCGTTAAACCTGAAAAAAAAATGCACGGAAACGGCGTTTCCGTCGGCCTGCCGTTTCCGAAAACGCCCGAACCGTTTCCAGGGGGCGAAAACGCCGTTTCGTGCTACTATGAATGGTATAGAAATGGTTTCCTTAGTAGCTATGTTAGCCTTCCTTGCACCAGGTGTCGTGATAGATAAAATCCCAAACTTAACTCATCATGGCTCTTCTCTAAGCCACTAGACTCTCCATCAACATATCAATGCCCTATTAAAATATCAGGAATACCAAGAGACTCATCAACCTTCTCTTTACCTTTAAGTGATGCACTTTACTGAACCTAAAGGACTGATTTTTTGACATAGCTTGCCACTCCATGGTCTATAAAAAAACCCACTACTAGAGGACTCTCTCGATCCACTCACAATGATTGTGATTGCTGACCTATATTCTATGCAACCACTTGCTCATATGCGTCACCCCCAATTGAGTCTTACATTAGCATATAAATTGCTCATCTCATCAAAGACAACATCCTTGCTAACCTGCATTTTGCACAACCACGAGATGAAAGCAATAAGAGCTAGCAACCCTACCATTGGTGCATGTTTGCAAGGGTGTATGTGTATTTAACAAAGAAAATAGCATGTTTCTATACGTATACATGGTTTATAAAAGAAACGAATATACAATATTATCTTGTGAAATGTAATTTAAACAAACCTAGAAGAGAGAGAGAGAGAGAGAGAGAGAGAGAGAGAGAGAGAGAGAGAGTCAATTAGTGAGTTTTTATTATGTCTTATTGGTTTAGGAACCAAATGATATTGATAAGGTAGCCTCTAGAGATCCAAACCCTTATTATGGACCACATATTTTGCAACAAGAATATGCAAATCTCATAAGGGATAGGGACCCCTGCCACATATCAAAATTTAAGATAACAAAAAAGCATGTGTACTAAAGATCAATCAAACACGGGATGAAACAATAGTTAATATGTTGTGCGATATAATTGACCGTAAAATGTACAATTTAGAAGTTCCAAGAGTTGGAAAATAGAGCAACACAACCATGATAATTTAATGAAGAAGGCCTCAAGTCCTATTTTTAAAAATATTAAACTCTCCACGTTTTTCATAACTCATTTTTAATCTACAAACTCAACATGGATGGACTGATAACTCAATGAATGATCGCACTACTAGAGTACATCTTTCGATTTTGCTCTTGTTCGTAATTATTAAATGTGAGAGTAATATTTCTTCTATTATCTTCTTCATGAGAACATGTCAAAAATTTATAAATGTGAAAATTGAGTGTCTTTTTTTGCATAGCCCTATGGACAAGATTATTGCCTAAAAATAATATGTTACCAAATCAAGATGTAAGGCAAAGTCCCAAATTTGGACATGGATTACAAGCGTATTCATGCTTGTGTCAATAATTGTATCTTGTATATAGGAGATTTAGACATGGATTACAAGCATATTGACATAAGCGTATTCATGCTTGTGTCAATAATTGTATCTTGTATATAGGATAATATAAAGAAATCACTACATTATCTTAAATGCAATGAGCCACAATTTAAAGAGGAGTCCACAAATGGCAAAGTGCCAAGAGAGGTCATACAACATTTCCCTCTTAAACCTTGCCTAAAGTTTACATCTAGAGCATTTAGAAAAAAGCTTCTCTCTAAAACTTGATCTATCCTAAGGCTATCCTCATAATTTAACTAAGTGATAACTTCTTCTATGGTTGGGAATAGACCATCCCAACATTTATATTTCTAAGGTTCAAGTCAACAAGAGAATTTCTCATTTTTCTTAGAGGTTCTACCAAAGTCTGGGCATTTATTCAAAATGAAAGGGGGTAAGGCTAGTCCTTAGAGGTCCCTGGCCTTGAAAAATGTGTATAGATTATTAAATTCAATTTCTAACTTAATTTAATTAAAAATCACAAAAAGAAAATTACAATTTATGAACAATAGAATATAGGTGGATGCATGGTAAGGTGGACTTGAAACCTATGTCCTGGACATGGCTTTTAAACTAGTTTTAGACATTTGAAAAAGTCATTTTTCCTCATTTTTGCCCACATTTTGTACATTTGAAAACCCTAAAAATAGAAAAACAATTACAAGCAGCTCGTGTTGCACTCATTTTGCCACCTCTCTCTCTCTCTCTCTCTCTCTCTCTCTCTCTATCTATCTATCTATCTATCTATCTATATATTTCTATCTCACAAGCTCTCTCTCTTTCGCTTACCCACTCTGTCTCTTTCCATCTCCTCTATACCCTAAACATGCATCATTTCTGCCCTGTGCATCATTGCCACCTCGTTGTTTACCTCTCTCTCTCTCTCTCTCTCTCTCTCTCTCTCTCTCTCTCTCTCTCTCTCTCTCTCTATGCCTATTGCAAGTCCCTTACTGTTGTTTCACTGACACACACACATATGCATGGACCTTTCACCCATCAAAGAATCCCAAGCATTTAGAGGCATGGCCACCCCAAGTTCTCCTTCCAGTCTTTACTCGGTATCATACCAACGTTTAACCGATATAATAACGGTTAGAAAATTTGCTAAATACAGAGTACATTAGAGGAGACCTTGCTCTTAAGCCAGTATGATAACACTATTTAATTAGTAGTAGCTGGTGTTTTCCCTATGGATAGTGTTAGTTATATACAACTGTAATTCCACAACCAATATCATATTGGTTTGCGACTGGTATGATACTGGTGAAAAGCCTGTTAAGCTTGTTTTTGCTGTAGCCTAAGTGTATACGACTTGTTTTCCATCAGGTATCTTACTAGCTTAGCACCAATCTCTTACTGGATTTACACTAGTTTTCTTGGTTTTGTTTGTTGCTGTCCCAAGTTGAAAACCATTTAGAACCATGCCCTGCCTTGTGAGGGAGGACGATTTCTTTTTATGTGCAATACTTTCTAGTCCTAAACTTCCCCAAGTAGTCCAAGAGGTATAGGTTGACATCTACTAGCTTCTCCGTAGCATTAACATGGTAGAAACTAGTTGGATCTAGACAGAAAATGACACTCTTTTACAATATCAACTGACTAAACCAAACACACAGCTGATAAAAGCTGACTCTAAAACACTTCCCCCTTCAATTTTACAAATCTGACTACTGATGTACTAATTGACTGAAAATCTGATAGTCAAACATAATACACATAAACATGGATAAAAGAAGGAAACAACGCACATACAAGGATGATAGAATCATAGAAGAGTAGAGAATTTGGCATTTGTTTGTATACTAGTTGGAAACATCTAATATAGTATTTGGCATCATCACAAAGCATTTGAATCTATATTAAAGGAATATATAATGTATAAAATCAGAATAGGTGTTGGAGCACGGGTTGTTGCTATTACCTCTCTAGCTACATAAAAGATACGTATGTGCATGTTCAATTGCCTTGAAGCATCTACAATGTTAAGAGAGGATGTATTTGTGCCAGGGCTAGTCATAAGAATCATTGGAATAGACCTTTTCAGAAGTAACTCCTCAAAGTTTCTAGGCACTTTCACTTCTTCAAGTGTATTTCGTATGCCCTCTATCAGACTTGTCTAGTTTTATAGTGGAAAACTGTTCAAAATTTCCTTCATGGAGTGATGTTGGAGAACCTGAGATAATATATCAAACCTCATCTTCTTGTCTAGACCCTTGGTCCACTGATTAAAGTACTGAACAATGTCATTGCATATTTTTTGATGCTTCTGCTTGTTTGCACCATGACTTGCATTGTGCTCCTATTCTTCTTGTAGCTTAGACTTCATCCACGGTTGCACATTTTTCTTGATTCCTCTGCACATGATAATCCTTGATTGCATTGGTAGAAAACTTTACACCATGACTCGCAACCGTCTACATAGCCTGAACTTAAATATCAACAACCGGTATGATACCATTTAGAACATTAGCTCTATGCAACATGCATTGGATATAAGGTAAAGATCAGCTTTGCTTTAGACAACACCTATTTTGAAACAATATGATATTGGTGTTAAACCAATAGGATACTGGTTCATAAACCAGTTGCATACACCAATGTCATTGCATATTTTTTTATGCTTCTGCTTGTTTGCACCATGACTTGCATTGTGCTCCTGTTCTTCTTGTAGCTTAGACTTCATCCAAGGTTGCACATTTTTCTTGATTCCTCTGCACATGATAATCCTTGATTGCATTGGTAGAAAACTTTACACGACATGCGACCATCTACATAGCCTGAACTTAAATATCAACAACCAGTATGATACCATTTAGAACATTAGCTCTATGTAACATGCATTGGATATAAGGTAAAGATCAGCTTTGCTTTAGACAACACCTGTTTTGAAACAATATGATACTGGTGTTAAACCAATAGGATACCGGTTCATAAACCAGTTGCATACACCGAGGAACCTATAACTACAAACCAATTTTAAACCAATAGGATACCGGTTCATACGAGTTGCATACACCGAGGAACCTATAACTACAAACCAATTTTAAACCAATAGGATACCGGTTCATACGAGTTGCATACACCGAGGAACCTATAACTACAAATCAATTTTAAACCAATAGGATACCGGTTAATCATACCAGTTGCATACACCGAGGAACCTATAACTACAAACCAATTTTAAACCAATAGGATACCGGTTCATACCAGTTGCATACACGGAGGAACCTATAACTACAAACCAATTTTAAACCAAATGTTTAACTTGCTATATGACGGTTTTGTATTGTAGGTTGAACTATATTTGTTGTTTAAGGAGATGCATCCAAAGGCACTAGTTCATCAACAAGCTTTCGAGAAATTAAATCCATACTTTGTGTGCAAGCTTAAGGATCAATACACTTGTTGTTGCATAACATGTGTTCAGATGTCATTCTTAAAAGAATCCTAGAACCATATTAGAGGATCTACTTTTGGGTTGCATGTCAAAGCACATCAATGTTATTGTGTCATTTGTAATGTGGGTTCTAAGCCAAGTGGTGCAAGGCTGCAGAGAAGTCGTACAAGAGCATCACAAGTGCATGGGAGTCAATCTTATGTCCAAAAGTTGAAGGTACTATATTCCATGCTTTGAAGTGTCTGATGGGGAGTTGCACTATCTATGGTCCTCAAAACATAGCAATTTTCCAGTTGAATCTGCATATGTTGGTTGGCTTGTCATTGTGAAGATCTTTCAGGACATAGAATGTGAAACCACTGATGATGGCAATACAAAGAAGAGGAAAGAGTTAATACACAAGGAATTGTTATGCAAGCATTGAATCAACAATCAACACGGAAAGTTTGTCAAGCATAATTCTGTGTATAGGTGGCAAGCTAAGCAATACAAAGAATGCTTGTCCTATTTTACTAAAGATGTGGTAATATATGTTGTAGACTTTGATGAGAATTACTCTTTCAAGGAGCAAAATGAGATACAATCAATGTACTAGTATTCAAGCGAAGGGTCCATATTTGTACATATTACATACTTTCACATTGCAGGTGACATCTACAAAACGATACACTTTTTATCTCTGATGATAAGAAGCATGATACCCATTTTGTGCAGCATTGTTTCATGCTACATTATAATTGGGTATTACCTTTTGGCATTCCCCTACAATGTCATTAGGTTTGGTTTGATGGTTCTTTGTCTCAATTCAAAGCAAAAAGCCTTTGTACTTTGTTTCCAAGTACATTGCAAGCTCTCTCTCTTTTGCTTACGCACTCTGTCTCTTTTGGTCTGATGGTGCTTCATCTCAATTCAAAGCAAAAAGGCCTTTCTACTTTATTTCTAGGTACACTGCAAGCTCTCTCTCTTTTGCTTACCCACTCTATCTCTTTCCATCTCCTTTGTACCCTAAACATGTATCATTGTTGCTGACTTGTTGTTTACCTCTCTCTCTCTCTCTCTCTCTCTCTCTCTCTCTCTCTCTCACACACACACACACACACACACACACTCTTGATCTTGCTCTTTGTGCCTATTGTAGGTCCCTTACTGTTGTTTCACTGACACACACACATACACATGGACCTTTCACCCATCATAGATTCCTAATCATTTAGAGGTAGATATAGAAGTTCAGGTTGTGTAGATGGTTGCGAGTCATGTGTAAAGTTTTATACCAATGTAATCAAGGATTATCATGCACAAAGGAATCAAGAAAAATGTGCAACCTTGGATGATTTCTAAGCTACAAGAAGAATAGGAGCACAATGCAAGTCATGGTACAATCGAGTAAAAGCATCAAAAAATATGCAATGACATTGTTTAGTACTTTAATCAGTGGACCAAGGGTCTAGACAAGAAAATGAGGTTTGAATTATTATCTCAGGATCTCCAACATCACTCCATGAAGGAAATTTCCAATAGTTTTCCACTATAAAACTAGACAAGTCTAATAGAGGGCATATGAAATACACTTGAAGCAGTGAAAGCGCCCAGAAACTTTGAGGAGTTACTTCTTAAAAGGTCTTCCAATGATTCTTATAACTGGCACCAGCATAAATACATCCTCTCTTAACATTGCAGATGCAACCAACACTTACATCTCATCTTGAAAGAATTCCATTTACACAAGACTTGGACATTCCATGTTTGGGGTATTTTAAACATACAATGTACATTGAAACTAACCCCCTTACTTGTTGCAAGTTTTTTGTTGTTAAGTATGTGTTGAAAGAAGATTTGATCTTGGGGCATAAATGGACTATTGCTACCCAAGAACCACTGTGCTTTGCTAGCGATAGGGTCATCATGATGGTCAACAACACAAAGTTGACAGTACCATACTGTACGGAAGAGGATCCAACCCTAATGGATTTCTATGATGCTAAACTCAAAAAGTTACAAGCCTCCCACGAAAGTCCCTCTACACAATGACCTACCATCTGGCTCAACGACTGACTCTGATAAAGCTTCTATTCCTTCAACTCCATCCTCACCAACAAAGTCTAATGCCAAAACCATACAATCAACCACTATTCCTGATGAAGAAGTTCCCTAAATGCAACCATCTAACAAGGAACTCAAGGGAAAAGCCCTAGAGCAAATGCCTCTTCATCAACCAACCTCGCCAAACGAGGGGGCTGCATGCTAAAGCCTCCACATTAGTAACCACCATTCTATAAGAGACTCGAACCTCATCATCTCAACAATGCCCATGAGTCTGAAACCTGCAGCCTCAGTGCTAACCAATGTGAAGGAGGGCCCAAAACCTTCCACTGCCACCAAAAAGAAAAGTTCACAAGATAACACACATCAAGGTATCTTAATGGTATCAAAAGGTGGGTGGAGAAGAAGCTAGTTGTAGCCCAAGGCTACTACAAAGGCACCAATCCAATTTGGGTGCCTCGATAGTCAAAGCCTCTTCCTCAATGCAGCACTTAGAGGCCAAGGAAAGGTAAAAGTACACCAAAACATCGCCCACAAAAGCCTATGCAAGTTCCTCAAAGAACTCCACCAAGTCAACAAATGTGGGTACCAAAAAGATTACTGTAAGCACAAAGGTACTATGAAGATAATATTGAAGCTTGGATTCCCAAGCGCATAAAAAAGTCCCTAAGCTTGTTCAAAGAAACAAACCTCAGCACCAAAGGCATCAGCACCAATTTATAATGTTCATCAAACATGGGTGGTTGTGTACGTGCTTCAACAATTCAACAAGGATACTATGATGGTAATCCCATCATATGCTTACCAAAATTGAACAAAGTGAAGATAGCCTTGCTATCGACTTTAACCCCAATAGATTCACCTAAAGTTTGACAAGAATGGAGGCCCAAGCAACACCGCTTGTGTGTTTAAGCAACCCCAATGGTAACCAACCAGCAATCTTACCTACCGCCAGTGACAACATTTGAGCCAAAAATTCAAGAATCAATTCCCACATCTGCAATGGAGACTTATGAGTGCATTAAAGACAAACTCACAATGCTCTTTTCATCCCCTTGATGTGAAGCGTAATGCAGAAGCTACACGGTAGACATAAGAATCTATTGTCTCAAAAAGGAGAGTAGCCACAAGAACCTGTTGCTTGCAAGGTGGTAACCCCCCAAAAAAAAAACAAACACAAGAAGGGATTCATACAAATGGCCTAATTAAAAATGGTAGAATATCACAAACAACTTCCAACGACCTTCAATATAGCCAATACATTTTTGTTAAGCTTATGCTTTACTATTCTTTTGGCTAAGTTAATGTAGTCTGCTCCATGAGTACATATCCATACTCATGCACTGGAGGACATTTTCACCAAGGGCTCATTATCAACAACTTTCGAGGTACATCTCTGGATGGGAGGGCCATGAAGGTAAAAAGCCTGGTCAATGGTACAACCCATCGCCTGGAACTTTCCTTCAAATTGCAAACCTCTCCAAATGAAGATAGAATCTTCACAACACAATGATATCTAATCCTTTGTGAAGATATCTCTCTAAGCCTTGCAAGTCGACGTAATTCTTTCAAGTTTTTCCAATGAGTGGCTACTTTAACAAAAAGCAGAAGCTTAATAAGAGTCTATTTGACTCAATTCTTGTACTTCATGTGTATATCTCCTTTATTAGAGCACTTAAATGTACATACAAGCATAAAAAGCACCTGGGAAGAAGCATGCACACGTCTGCACCTAAAGCACAAGGATCTTGTGCCCCCATAATTGTAAAACAGAAAATGTACATCCATATTTATATTTCAAATAGTTCATCTTAATTAGCTTGTTGTTTAACATCAATCATCATTTAAAGGTTTGTCAGACCAATCACTCTCGGGGTCTGATCCGATATAGAATGTGTTAGTTAAAATTGAAGGGATTCAAAGACATGAAAGATCGGTGAGAGCGGGGACACATGATCGACCGGAACCTAGTGACCTTGAGAATGCATGTATAGAGCTTAATCTATGCATTAAGTTCTACAAATAGAGCTTAATGCATAGATTAAGCTCTATGATTAGAGCTCTATTCATAGATTAAGCTCTATGCATAGAGGACCTACAAAATAAAACCCCTCTTTTTGGTAGATAAAAATAGAGGAAAGAGAGGATAAAAAGTTAGGAAAGCACTTACCTCTTTTTGGTGATGTTGAAAGAGAAGATTAAAAGACCTACAAAACCAACAAAAGGGCTAGGAAAGGATTATTAATGCATACATACAAAAGCCCTAAGAACCTAATCCAAAAGATTAAGCTCTATGCATGCATTAAGCTATATGCATAGAGCTTAATGCATGCATAGAGCTCTATGCATAGATACAAAAGCTCATGCAAGCTATGCCGCTATGCTGCTATGCAAGCCTTATGCAAACTACGCTGCTATGCAAGCGTTATGCAAGCTATGCTAAAGCTTTATTATGAATAAAGCATGCATGAGGCCTTGTGCATAAAGCTTTAGGCATAATGCTTTATGCATGAGGCCTTATGCATAATAAAGATTTAAGCATAATGCACGTGAGGCCTAATGCTGCATAAAGACTTAATCATGAGGCCTGAAGCATAAAACTATGCATGAGACCTTATGCATAAAGCATGCATGAGGCCTTATGCATATAGCTATGCATGAGGCCTTATGCATGAGGTCTTATGCGCATAAAGCTATGCATGAGGCCTTTTGCATAAAGCTATGCATGAGGCCTTATGCATAAAGATTATGTGCAAACCTACAAAACAAATCCCCAGCACCCAAGTATGCAATAATAATAGAGGAAAGAGAGGAAAGATAGAAAAACACTTACCTCTTTTTTGTGATGTTGAAAGAGAGGATACTGTCAGGCGTTTCTCTGAGAGATATTTTGGGCTTGTGTACATATGGATGCATGGCCTGTGTGAGAGTTTTGCTCGGGAACGCCTTGGCAGATGTACAGAGAGAATGGTTTTGCTGTAGGCTTGTTACAGGTTTGTCCGGAGTGAGGCTGGCTGTAGGTGGTATCAGTTGTTTGACAGCTCTGAATATGTATGCGTTCCTTTAAATGGAACTGGGCACTCGTAAGCTGTATTCGAAGGTGTATGGAAGTATGGGCGGCAATTAAAAATTGAAGGGCCCAAGGTTGCCTTGAATATGGTGTGAAAAGTAGAGGCTTGAGGATGGATGTGTGCATGGTAGCGAGGAGGAATGCGGTGCTCTTGGTGGACATGTATACCAAGTGTGAAACAATAAGTGTATTTGTCGGTAGGAGAAAAAAGGATTTCTGGGCTAATATTAGTAAGCACATGGTTGAAGGATGGCGCATGGAGGTTTGGCTGTTCGAGTGAGTTCTCGTTTTTTTTGGAAGCTGGTAGAAGAGAAGCGGCTAATATTAGTAAGCACATGGTTGAAGGATGGCTCATGGAGGTTTGGCTGTTCGAGTGAGTTCTCATTTTTTTTGGAAGCTGGAAGCTGGTAGAAGAGAAGCGGCTGCTACGATGCCAGCTTTGGAAAAACGGGGTAGTTTGGCTTGTTGTCCGGTGACTGGTGGTGCAGAGCTTTTGAAGGGCTGCCACCTCTGATAGAGGTTTTCTTTGGAGGGTGCAGGGCTGACAGGCGGTTGCTAAAGCTGGTGGTGCTGGTCGCGACAGACAGAGGGGGTGAGCGGGCAAGGCTGACGGAGGAGAGTCGACTTTTGCTGACTGACGAAGGCGAAGGGAGAGTGCCCTAGGTAAGGTGGTGTGGTTGCTGTGGCTTAGGTGACAAGGTGAGCTGGCGAGGAGCTGTAGCCTGGGTACGTCACCGAGGGAGCTGCCTTTGAAGCCTGAGTACGTCACCGAGGGAGCCGCCTTTGAAGCTGGCGTGGGGGCGCAAAGAATAAGAGAGGGAGCAGCTTTGAAGGGCTGGCGAGACTGGTGGAAGCCGCCTCTAGCTGTTCGACATGGAGGGAGACGAGACAGCTGGCGCAGCTACTGTAGGATGCTGACAGCGATGGAGGAGAGCCAGCATGGAGAAGAGTGTGGCCGCTCGTTGATGTGGAAGTGCTCTGGTGATGCTGCCCATTGAAGGTTCCTGCCTTGTGCTACGAGGCTTAAAAGGGTGATTTGGCAGAGCTGCAGCGAGGGAAGGTGCCTGGAGACAAAGGATTTTTTTGGCGAGTGCAGAGCCGGTGAGTTGCTTGGTCGCCCATGACAGTTGTGGTGCTGGCGATGGACGAGACGAGAAGGACGAGAGGGAACCGCCTTTGAAAATAAGAAGGGTGTGCGTTGGTAAAACAGAGGTGCTTGGTGGGCGACAGGCGGGAGAGGACTCGGCTGGATACGAGAGAAGCAAGGACGTGGAGGGTGTTGGTGTAGCTACTAGCGAGACAGGCAGTTGCTGCTGGTGGCAACTGGGAAACACCGACACACAAGGGGGCTGAAGGTGTTTGTGGCTGCTGTTTGCTAAAGATAAGGTGGCAACGTTGACAGGCTTGAAGTGTAGAGACTGGTAACATGTATGCAGAGAAGAAGCTGGTGTGAGGAGGGCCACCCTTGGGATGCAAAAGGAGGCCACTACCCGAAAGGAGTGAAGGAAGCCGAGTGGAGCCAGCTGATTTGTGAAAGAGGGATCTTCTTTTTTGCATTATTTGTGGATAAGTGTGCGGGTTTTCATTATCCTGTGGAATACAGGGTTTTTGAGGTATCTCTGTGTGGTGTTTTGAGAGATTTCTGTTTCCAGCATCGTGCTGGTGGTGCCCCTTGTGTTTGTTGTGTCTTCCAAGGCTGCTGGGGAGGTAGCTATAGAGGCATTTCTTCTTTTCCTAGCCTCCCGACAGTTTTCTGGTGCCCCCACTAAGGATAGCTCTAGGATTGTTTGACTTAGGATAGTTCAGGTATTTCTCTTACGAGGGTGTATGCCCCAGAGTGAGAGATTGAAGGAAGGTGTTTCCAGTGTTTTTCTTGGTCTGATGAAGGTGAAGCTTGGGGATAAAAATGATGTCGTATCCGGAGTTTTTTGGTGGTTCTAATGAAGATGTAGCAGAGTTTCTTGAGAGGTTCGAGATCGCGTGCATTAGCAACCATGTTGAGCAGGTGTTGAAGCTTTTGAGGATCTTTTTGAAGAGTGATTCTAGAGATTGGCTTAAAGGTTTTGAAGCAAAGGAAGCTCAGGCTGTACCACCTAGTGTTTTGACATTAGACAGGTTGACAGAGGCTCTTTTGGAGCGGTTCCAGCGAGTTGAAGACTCAAGTGTGCTATGGCAGGAACTCAATGATTTGCAACAGGGACAAGGACAAAACGTGGATGATTTTTTGCATGTGTTCATAGGGTTGTGGGATCGATGGTGCTTTTCTTTGTGCAGTGAGGCTCCCCCGATGTTTGTGATGAAGAAAGGATTGTTTGTAAGTGGTTTGCTTCCTGTGTTGAAGCTCAAGGTCGAAGGAAAGAAACCCAAAACGTTTGAGGATGCTGTGCAGATTGCAAGGGACAAGGAGTGGAAGATGAAGAAGATGGCAGAGCTCGGTATGCATTCAGAGGGTGTGCATGAGGATCTCTTTAATGCTGGAAAGGATGCCAAATGTTTTTTGCTGGAAGGAATGCCTTCAAGGTCAAAGCAGGTGAATAAATGTATGCTTGATAAGCCATCAGGGTTCTTTTCATGGTTGAAAGGGTGTCCGAATGAGGATTCCATACAGGTTAAAAAGCCAAAGCAAATGGAGTGCTTGACAGGTCTTGAAGAGAAGCCATTGTTCTTGGAAAGCGGGGTCGACGAAGACGTTATTATGCTAAATGAAGAGATGGAGGTGCCAATTTGTGTAGAGGAAGAGATGTCCTTGCAATCATATGTCGATGCTATTGTGGAAAGTGATTTGGAATGCTCTTTGGATGATGAGCTGGACTGTATTCTTGATAATACATTGGATGATCTGTTGGAGTTGGCTTCCTTGGAGAAGATTACTTGCATACCAGTTGTGCAGGAAGGGAGTGATGGTGTGACTGATGATGAGTTGGATGCTACTTTGGATGATGACGTGATAGATTTCGCAGGTGCAATTGCTGATCATAAGGTGTGTGTTCCTTGTCATGCCCAAGAGAATGAGTCGGTTGTCACAGTAGTGAGAATGCATGTGAGGCTATTGTTGTTGGTCGAGGGGACCAAGATGCTTTGCCTAGGAGTTTAGGGAGCTTAGACTTGGTAGGGATGCCTGTGCAAGATGTGGAGAATCTTAAAGGATCACCAATGGTCTTGAAGTTGGAGAAACTACAGGGAAGTGACAATGATGAGTCTACAATGCATGAAGTTGCTGTGTTTGATGTTGATGGGCTGAAGGGAAATGGGTTTATGGTGGACACACCACATGTTGATGCTCAGCATATGGATGAGTGGTTTGGCTATAGTCTTGGTCTAGCAGTTTGTCTAGAGGGAGAGTTGGAAGCCAATGATGCAGGTTGCAAATTAGATGATCATGAGGTGGGAGTTGAAGATCAGGTGTTTGTTAAATCAGTATATGATTATGAGTGGGAATCAAATGTGTTAGAAAGGAGTAGAGGTGAAGAATGGTTGTTTCCATCACAAGACCATGTGAGCTAGTATGGAGAAGGAAATGCAGTATATATTGATGAAGCCATATATGAAGAGCCCAGGGGGTTGCAGAAAGTGGAAGACCATAACAGGATATATCAATGGTTATTTGACAGAGGAAAATGCTTGAAGGATTGGAAGGTAGATGCACCAAGATTTCTTTTTGATCCGGGTGGATAGTTATTGGAATTTATCTTTTTGCTGCTGAGCATAAATGCTCTAGCAGGCTGGGGGGTTGGCAAAGTATGTCAGGCATTTTTCTGAGAGATATTTTGGGCTTGTGTACATATGGATGCATGGCCTGTGTGAGAGTTTTGCTCATGAACGCCTTGGCAGATGTACAGAGAGAATGGTTTTGCTGTAGGCTTGTTTACAGGTTTGTCCGGAGTGAGGCTGGCTGTAGGTAGTATCAGCTGTTTGACAGCTCTGAATATGTATGCGTTCCTTTAAATGGAACTGGGCACTCGTAAGCTGTATTCGAAGGTGTATGGAAGTATGGGCGATAATTAAAAATTTAAGGGCCCAAGGTTGCCTTGAATATGGTGTGAAAAGCAGAGGCTTGAGGATGGACGTGTGCATGGTAGCGAGGAGGAATGCGGTGCCCTTGGTGGACATGTATACCAAGTGTGAAACAATAAGTGTATTCGCCGCCGCCGGTAGGAGTAAAAAAGGATTTCTGGGCTAATATTAGTAAGCACATGGTTGAAGGATGGCGCATGGAGGTTTGGCTTTTCGAGTGAGTTCTCGTTTTTTTTTGGAAGCTGGAAGCTGGTAGAAGAGAAGCGGCTGCTGCGATGCCAGCTTTGGAAAAACGGGGTAGTTTGGCTTGCTGTCCGGTGATGACTGGTGGTGCAGAGCTTTGAAGGGCTGCCGCCTCTGATAGAGGTTTTCTTTGGAGGGTGCAGGGCTGACAGGCGCTTGCTGAAGCTGGTGTTGGTCGTGACAGACAGAGGGGGTGAGCGGGCAAGGCTGACAGAGGAGAGTCGGCTTTTGCTGACTGCTGACGAAGGCGAAGGGAGAGTGCCCTAGGTAAGGTGGTGTGGTTGCTGTGGCTTAGGCGACAAGGTGAGCTGGCAAGGAGCTATAGCTTGGGTACGTCACCGAGGGAGCCGCCTTTGAAGCTGGCGTGGGGGCGCAAAGAATAAGAGAGGGAGCAGCTTTGAAGGGCTGGCGACTGGTGGAAACCGCCTCTAGCTGTTCGACAGGAGGGAGACGAGACAGCTGGCGTAGCTGCTGTAGGATACTGACAGCGATGGAGGAGAGCCAGCGTGGAGAAGAGTGTGGCCGCTCGTTGATGTGGGAGCGCTCTGGTGATGCTGCCCGTTGAAGGTTCCCGCCTTGTGCTACGAGGCCTAAAAGGGTGATTTGGCAGAGCTGCAACGAGGGAAGGTGAGTTGTCGCCTGGAGACAAAGGATTTTTCTGGCGAGTGCAGAGCCGATGAGTTGCTTGGTCGCCCATGACAGCTGTGGTGCTGGTGATGGACGAGACGAGAAGGATAAGAGGGAACCGCCTTTGAAAATAAGAAGGGTGTGCGTTGGTAAAACAGAGGTGCTTGGTGGGTGACAAGCGGGAGAGGACTGTCGGTTGGATACAAGAGAAGCAAGGACGTGGACGGTGTTGGTGTAGCTACTGGTGACAGGCACCTGCTAGTGGCGCGACTGGGAAACACCGACACACAAGGGGGCTGAAGGTGTTTGTGGCTGTTGCTGAAGATAAGGTGGCAACGTCGACAGGCTTGAAGTGTAGAGACTGGTAGCATGTATGCAGAGAAGAAGCTGGTGTGAGGAGGGCCACCTTTGGGATGCAAAAGGAGGCTACTAGCCGAAACGAGTGAAGGAAGCCGAGTGGAGCCAGCTGATTTGTGAAAGAGGGATCTTTTTTTTTGCATTATTTGTGGATAAGTGTGCAGGTTTTCATTATCCTGTGGAATACAGGGTTTTTGAGGTATCTCTATGTGGTGTTTTGAGAGATTTCTGTTTCCAGCATCGTGCTGGGGTTGTGCCCCTTGTGTTTGTTGTGTCTTCCAAGGCTGCTGGGTAGGTAGATATAGAGGCATTTCTTCTTTTCCCAGCCTCCCGACAGATACCAAGACCTACAAAACCATTAAAAGGGTGAGGAAAGGATTAGTAATCCATACATATAAAAGCTTATGCAAGCTATGCCACTATGCAAGGCTTATGCAAACTATGCTACTCTGCAAGCTATGCTAAAGTTTATGCATAAAGCATGCATGAGGCCTTATGCATAAAGCATATGTATAAGGCTTATACATAAGGCTTATGCATGAGGCCTTATGCATGAAGCATATGTATAAGGCTTATACATAAGGCTTATGCATGAGGCCTTATGCATAAAGCCTATGCATAAAGATATGCATGAGGCCTCATGCATAAAGCCTATGCATAAAGATATGCATGAGGCTTATGCATAAAGCACTATGCAAGCCATGCTAGCCTAAACTAAATCGTACCCCGGCACTATGCACTATACATGCATGCATAGAGGTCTATGCATAGAGCTTAATCTATGCATAGATCTCTATACATTATGAATTCATGCATAGAGCTTAATCTATGCATTAAGCTCTACGAATAGATCTTAATGCATAGATTAAGCTCTATGATTAGATCTCTATTTATAAATTAAGCTCTATGCATAGAGGACCTACAAAACAAAACCCCTCTTTTTGGTGGATAAAAATAGAGGAAAGATAGGAAAGCACTTAACTCTTTTTGGTGATGTTGAAAGAGAAGATTAGAAGACCTATAAAACCAACAAAAGGGTGAGGAAAGGTTAGTAATGCATACATATAAAAGCCCTAAGAACCTAATGATGCATACATACAAAATCAAAAAGATTAAGTTCTATGCATAGAGCTTAATGCATGCATAGAGGTTAATCTATGCATAGATCTCTATGCATTATGAATTGAATGCCTATGTCACACCAATGCCTCGAAGTTGTTTGCAAAGAGGTTGCTGAAGATGTGAACATTTTCAAAAAAATTTGGATTATGATCCAATTAAGGTTCCTATGGACCAATAAGATTAATCCAAATGTAGAGAGGAGATAAATTGAAGAATAAAAGAAAAACCCCCCAAAAATGAGTAAATGCTCACATAAGATGAAGAGTTGACTGAGTACAAGGTTATTAGTTAAAAATTAAGAGATATTGAGAGAAAATGATGCATTTTTGACACCTCAATGTGGGGATCTCCCCTCATGAAGGAGGCACCTATTTCACATGTGTGGAGGAGTTTTAAACTCAATAATAATGAGATATTTTCATATCTCCTCTCTCCTATTCCAACTAGATCCAAAAAGTAAGCTAAATTGACCCAAAAATGGTCAAAAATTGACCAAACTGATCTAAAAAATTCTAGAATCAGTTTGTTTGGTTAGAGGCTCACTTTTTCCTATAAATAGAAGCCTCCCCCTTTTGTAAAAGCACATTGAATTTTTCAATAACTCAATTGTTTTTGGCCTAATCCTCTCCAAAGTGAATTGGTCGCCACTCTTGCTTCAAACAAGAGTAGAACCCTCAATCCCTCCAGCCAAAGGAAAGCTTACAAAGTCTCCATGTAAGCTTAATTTTCTTACTTTTTTAATTTTAAATCTATGGTTTTCTTAATTTTCTTATTTTACAGTTGCTTGAATTAAATTCAAATGCTATGCCTTTGAGGAAAAGGCCACCCCCTTCTCTTCTTTACAATTCAGCCTTTCTTAATCCTAGAAAGAGTTAAATGATTAATTAAACTTTTCTTATTGTTTACTCTCTTGAATTCTGAAAATTGAGTAGATTAGAGTCCTATACATCTAGATTGGGTTAATTTAAGTTGAAATTAGAATGATAAAAACGAGAAATGGTCAGCCATATAAAGGAGGTTATGGCAAAATTTTCCAGAATTTTATGGAAAAGAAAGTTGTTTTTATGTTATTTCAAAAGAGTAATTCCCACCGTTTGTGCATTCTAAAAGAAATATTCTAATTACTCCATGTACATATTCACCTATGAATATGCATAGATATAACTGATATTAATTATTAAAATTGATTTCTTTGCATAGAAAGATGCATAATGGAAATTATTTTATTATAAAAGTGTTATTTTCATTAAATTTAATTTCTATGCATAGAAAGATGCATAATGGAAATTGTTTTATTATAAAAGTGTTATTTTCATTAAATTTAATTTCTATGCATAGAAAGATGCATAATGGAAATTATTTTATTATAAAAGTGGTATTTTTATTAAATTTAATTTCTATGCATATAAAGATGCATAATGGAAATTTTTTTATTTTAAAAGTGTGATTCTCATTGAAATTGATTTTATGCATAGAAAGATGCATAAAGGATTTAATTTTATTTCAAAAGTGTTATTCTCATTAAAATTGATTTTATGCATAGAAAGATGCATAAAGGATTTAATTTTATTTCAAAAGTTTTATTCTCATTTAAATTGATTTTATGCATAGAAAGATGCATAAAGGATTTATTTTTATTTCAAAAGTGTTATTCTCATTAAAATTGATATTATGCATAGAAAGATGCATAAAGGATTTATTTTTATTTCAAAAGTGTTATTCTCATTAAAGTTGATTTTTATGCATAAATAGATGCATAAAAGAATTTTTATAAAAGTGTTATTCCCACTGAAGTTGGTTTTTATGCCGCATAAATAGATGCGTAAAGAATCTTTATATCAAAATTAGAATTCTCTTAAATTCTATGTTTAAATTCTATCAATAGATGTAATGAGATGTGATGAGAATCAAATAGTTGTGAATGAATGAATGGATGGATGTGATGTGAATAGAGGTGATGAGATGTGAGGTGAATAGATGTGATGATGAGATGTGATGTGAATCAGATAGATGTGACTGAATGGATGGATGGATGTGATGTGAATGGATGGATGGATGTGATGTGAATAGAGGTGAGATGAGATGTGAGGTGAATAGATGTGATGAGATGTGACGTGAATCAGATAAATGTGAGTGAATGGATGGATGGATGTGATGTGAATAGAGGTGATGAGATGTAAGGTAAATAGATGTGATGTGAATCAGATGGATAAATGAATGGATGGATGGATGGATGTGATGTGAATAGAGGTGATGAGATATGAGGTGAATAGATGCGATGAGATGTGAGGTGAATAGATGCGATGAGATGTGAATCAGATAGATGTGAATGGATGGATGAGATGTGATGTCATGTGAATCACGATGTAAATGAATGATATGGGATGTGAGTGGATGTATGTGAAAGAATGGATGTGAATGTGTATGTGAAGAATGAATGTGAATGAGTATGTGAAGAATGGATGTGAATGAGTATGTGAAAGAACAGATGTGAATGTATGTGATGAAAATGGATGTGAATGTGTATGTGAAGAATGGATGTGAATGAGTATGTGAAAGAATGGATGTGGATGTATGTGAAAGAATGGATATAGATGTGTATGTTAAAGAATGTGATGTGATATGACATGAATATATGTGGATATGTAGTGATAGATATGAATGTATGGATAGATGTGAGAAGTTGTACATATGAACGATTCGATAATATATGTGGATATGTAGTGATAGATATGAATGTATGGATAGATGTGAGAAGTTGTACATATGAACGATTCGATGGATGTGGATGAATGAGATGAGATGTGTATGAATGAGATATGATGTGGATAGAATGAGATATGATGTGGATAGAAGTGATGTGATATAATGTGGATAAAATGTATGTGATGGGATGGTTATGAGAATGTATGTGGTGGATATGAACGAATGAATGTGATGGATATGAATGAATGTGATGTGGTGGATATGAACGAATGAATGTGATGGATATGAATGAATGTGATGTGATGTGAATCGGGATGTGAATGAATGAGATGTGATGTCATGTGAATCGGGATGTGAATGAATGAGATGTGATGTAAATTGGGATAGATGTGATATGTGATGTGAATGATTATGATGTGATGAGAATGGGAATACATATGAAATAAATGAGGATTGATGTGGAGGAACAATATGGAAAGACGAGATTTCGTTTTATAGAAACTGTATTTATGACCTGTTTTAAATGACTATTTTATGTCAAGAATGCTGGGGAAGCATTTTGACCATCTTGTGAATGAGGTCGTGGAGACCTAATCTGATAAAGTTGCAACAGCTAACGGAGAGTCAATGGAGAACATCTCATGTAGCAAGGTCGGCCTTGACTAGCCTCGATTCGATTTAAATGGTGAGCTTCCGGTACGGTGAATGAGGGACCAAGGAAGCGGCCTATGAGTGAAGCGCTAGGTGACCTGCGAAGGATCTTAGAGGGTGCTGCCCATACGGTGGTCGGGCTCTCAGGGTCGCCAAAGATACCCACACGTGCATCAAGGAAGATATTAGAACAAGGAGTAAGAATTGTTTTCTGAATTCGAACATGCATCTGGTTCATTGACCTTGCTGGTCCTCAACAACGGCGGATGAGTCCATGACTCTTTTATATGGATCTGTTGGTTGATTTTGTTGATCTTCAACGGAGATTCCATTTTGATTTTTATAAGTGAAAATATTTCCAGTTACTGAGCTAGGAACTATCGAAAAGTGTTGCCATATATATAGGCAGTGATGTGTGTGAACACACTTAGGACCAATAGGGCACTTTTTCCCTCTTTAGGAGGTTTTTTCCCCCCGGCTTGTATATACGCCCATCATTCTAAGGCTAACTTATCTTTTGTACATTGACACAATCTAATACACTTTGTGTTGTGTGCGTTCTCGGTTCTTCTTCTCCAAGCTTTGTGTGCTTTCTTGCAACCCTAATTCCAACAATTGGTATCAGAGCAGGCATCGGCTCCCAGGGCTACGCCGCCAGCACCCTCCGACTCACGTTCTCCAATTGAGGTGAGTTTTCACGAGAGCTTCCAGGTCCCTATACTCTACAAACAAGCCCGTAGGACTTAGCGTTCTCAGAAATCGCATCTGAGGTTGTTTCGGGCTCCGTTTTTGCATTTCAAGTTCTGCACAGGTGTTTTCGTCATTTTCTGTACAAATTTCGACAGTGCAGTTTTCTGCAAAATAGGCATATGTACTCTATTGTGGACCGTGCTACATAGCACGAGTTGTTTTCTGTTCAGTCTTTGCTTCATTACTACAGGTAGCTTTTGCATCAGTTTCAGTCAGTGGCCATGGCTGATAACAGCAATGATGTATTTCGCATGTTATCTGCTGATGACAAATTGGATGGAGACAGCAACTACCCACTTTGGGCATACATGATGCAGCATGTTTTGGTTGCAAAAGGAGTGTGGAACATTGTGCAAGGTATGGATGTACATCCAGGTTCTGTGGATGTAGGATCTGTTGAGGATGTTGCAGGTTCTAGTAGCTCTACTGTTGCTGTTGTTTTACCCACTGCTGAACAAGCTCGTTGGGATGGTAAAGATGCGCAGGCTCATGCCTTGATTGCACTTTCTGTCAAACGTAACATCACCCCACATATTTGTTCAGCTAAAACAGCAAAACAGGCTTGGGATATTCTAGCTGGTTTGTATGCAGGTCGTAACGAGGCAAAAATCGCTTACCTGCGTAAAGAGCTAGAATTGAAGATTATGCAAGAAGATGATGACATGAATGTTTTTCTTGCTGAGATTAAAGATCTCAAAGAACAGTTGATTTCTGCAGGTGAGGTTATTCCTGATCATTCTCTTATGCAGACTGTTCTTGATGCTTTACCTGAGACATATCAGACTTTTGCTTCCACGTGGAGACTTCTTAATGAGGACAGACCTGATGCTGTCAAGTATGATACTTTAGTCAACAAGCTATTGCAAGAAGCGCAGTCCAGGCAAAACAGGGCCAGGCAGCGTGCAGTTGATCAAGCATTTATTGCTGCCCAGCAGCAGAGAAGAAGTGGTAAGGTAGCCCCTTCCACTGTTTCTTCTCCTATTAGTAGGTCTGCAACTTCTTCTCCTTCCACAGGTAACAACAATAAGTCTGAGAAGGCTCTTGAAGGCAAGAAAAAGACCAGGTGCAACTATTGTAAGGCAAATGATCATGTCATTAAGAATTGCCATTAGCTAAAGGCTAAAGAGGCAAAGAAGAAAGAGTCAAATGCAGCCACAATAGTGGATGCTTCTACAAATGCAGATTCTGCAAATGTTGTGCAGGATACAGAATGGGCGTTTAGCGTGTATTGCTAGTATGACCCATCTGTACATGATGCATGTTTGGCAGTTTCTGTTGACTCTCATGTTTGGTATTTTGACAGTGGTGCTACAAAGCACATTACCTCGCATCGTGATATGTTCACTTCTCTTTAGGCTATCCCTAATGGGAATACTTTCACATGTGCCAACAATGCTTCTTACCTAGTGAAAGGGCATTGGTAAAATTATGCTTACTGCTACAAATGGCAGCGCTTTCACACTTTCAGATGCTTTGTATGTGCCAGGGATAAAGAAGAATCTATTGTCTGTCTCTGCGCTTGCTAGACTTGGACTTGTAGTCAAATTTGTGGATGACAGATGTACTGTTCATGATTTGACTTCTGGTGATACGATTATTGTATATGGCACCTTGTTTCGTGGGCTGTATAGGCTCAATTCTTATGACAAGTGTGTGGAAGATTCAGCAAATGCAGTTTCTGATGAAAAGGCAGTTTAAGATGCAAAACTATGGCATGCTCGTTTTGGTCATCTGAACTTTGCTAGTTTGCTGCGTTTGCAGAAATTTGATATGGTTGCTTCATTGCCCCCTTTGAGGCACCATTGAAACATGTTTGTGAAGGCTGTATTTTGGGCAAAATGCAGCGTTCTGCGTTTCCAAAGGATGGTTCTGTGCGGGCCACTCGCAAATTGCAGCTTGTACATAGTGATGTATGTGGGCCTATGCAAACTCCGTCATTTGGTAAACACTTGCACTTCATGACTTTCATTGATGATTACTCAAGGCATGCATGGGTATATCCACTGAAGGCAAAGTCCAAAGTGTTTTTGTGCTTCAAACAGTTTTTTCTTATGGTTGAAAATGTATCCAATTGTACTGTGGGCACCCTCCGTTCTGATCGAGGGGGGGAGTACTTGTCTAAAGAGTTTGATGCATTTCTGGCTAGTCGTGGGATAAAACACCAATGTACAGTGTCGTATACCCCTCAGCGAAATGGTGTTGCTGAGAGGAAGAACATGTCACTTATGGAGATGGCACGATGTATGGTCAAGAGCCAAGCTTTGCCACATGCGTTTTGGCTTGAGGCTGTCATGTGTGCTGCATATGTACTCAACAGGTGTCCCACTAAGGCCTTGCAGTCTATTACTCCATACAAAGCTTGGCATGGCAGGAAGCCTTCTATTGGTCACTTGCATGTCTTTGGTTGCTTGGCCTATGCTTTAGTGCCTGTGCAACAACACAGAAAATTGGATGATAAGGCTGTCAAATGCATCTTTGTTGGTTACAGTGCTGAAAGCAAGGGTTACAGATTGTATCATCCACAGTCAAAGCGTATCTTGATTAGTCGAGATGTTGTTTTTGTGGAAGATGCTGTGCAGCCCTTGTTATCATGTACCAAAGAGACATGTGTGAGCTCACGGGATGTATTTGATACGTTGTTGCCTCTCTTTACAGGTGGGAATTCAAATGTAAGTCCTAATGAGGCAAATATTCAGCCTATGCAGATTTCAAATGACATCATAGATCAGCCTATTTCTGATGTAGATTTACAGGATGTAATTCATGAGGATAGGGCTGAAAATGAGCAAGCTAGAGGTATGCCTAAATGGTTGGTGCAAACCTTGCGTGATAGTAAGATTGATGCACCTATGACTAGTCGTACTCGTTCAGGTTTTCAGCATGCCTCTTATGCATCAGATTGTTATGCTTTGGCTGTGTCTAGTATGTGTGAAGAGGAAGAACCTCTTTCATTTGATGAGGCACAAAATTCAAAAAATTGGTTGGCTGCAATGCAAAGTGAATATGATGCTATAATGAAGAATGGTACATGGTCTTTGTGTGATTTGCCTATTGGTAAAAAGGCCATTGGATGTAAGTGGGTTTTTAAATTGAAACGAAAGCCAGATGGTAGTGTTGATCGCTATAAGGCTAGACTTGTTGCAAAGGGTTATGCTCAAGAAAAGGGCATTGATTTTGATGAGACCTTTGCTCCCACTTGTCGTATGACTACCATTCGTAGCATTTGTGCATTGGCAGCTCAAAATGGTTGGAATGTACATCAGTTGGACATAAAGACTGCGTTCTTGAATGGAGATTTGCATGAGGAGGTGTATGTATCGCAGCCTCGTGGTTTTGTTCAAAGAGGGTAGGAAAACAAAGTGTGCAGGTTAAAAAAGGCTTTATATGGTTTAAAGCAAGCTCCACGAGCTTGGTATGAAAAGATACATGCATATTTGACTGCACATGATTTTCAGAATAGTCCAACAGAAAGCACTTTGTATGTTAAACGTGTGGATGATGTACATCTAATCATTGCTCTCTATGTCGATGACATGCTACTCACAGGACCAAATGAGAGTCATATTGCTGATTTTAAGGCTGATTTGAATGCCTCTTTTGAGATGTCAGATTTGGGGCATTTGCATCATTATTTGGGGATACAATTTAAGCAGTGTGATGGAGGTATTGCTGTGTGTCAGACAAAGTATATTCAGACATTGTTGCGGAGATTTGGCCTTGAAGACTGCAAGCCTATTGCTACTCCAATGGAAACCGGATTGAAGTTGAGTCTTCATGATGCTGGAGATCACTTTGATGTCACACTCTATCAGACAGCTGTTGGTTGCCTCATTTATGTATGCATTACGAGGCCAGACATTCAATTTGTAGTCTCACAGGTGAGCAGGTTTATGCATAGCCCATGGTCTCAGCATTGGAAGGCAGTTGAACGCATCTTTCGCTACTTAAGTGGCACCATTCATCTTGGGTTGTTTTATCCCAAGGGGGGATCATTGCCGCCAGATTTACATGCTTTTTCGGACTCGGATTGGGCTGGTTGCTATGACACAAGAGTGTCCACAAGTGGTTTTTGTTTCATGCTCGGTAGCTCATGCATATCTTGGTTGAGCAAGAAGCAACCTACTGTGGCCACTTCTAGTTGTGAAGCTGAGTACAGGGCAGCTTTCACAGCTACGGTTGAGTGTGTGTGGCTCAGACGGCTTATGGCTGACTTGGGTGTTGGACAGGAGTCTGCCACCTCTATCTTCACTGACAGTCAGAGCGCATTGGCAGTTGCGAGAAACCCAATTTTTCATGCTCGCACAAAGCACATTGAGGTGCATTATCACTATGTCAGGGAGAGACTCTCAGCAGGAGAGATCAGCTTGACCTATGTGCCAACACAGGACAACCTCGCCGATCTTTTCACAAAGGCACTTCCTCATGAGAAGTTCGAAGCTTTTCGCAAAGCTTTGGGCTTACTCCCCTTTGTGGATTGATCTACTTCGGGCATGGCACTCCCCTATACATGAGTGCCAGCTCTCATTCACACCATCACTCCCAGGGGGGATTTGTTGCCATATATATAGGCAGTGATGTGTGTGAACACACTTAGGACTGTCGGGGCACTTTTTCCCTCTTTAGGAGGTTTTTTCCCCCGGCTTGTATATACGCCCATCATTCTAAGGCTAACTTATCTTTTGTACATTGACACAATCTAATACACTTTGTGTTGTGTGCGTTCTTGCTTCTTCTTCTCCAAGCTTTGTGTGCTTTTCTGCAACCCTAATTCCAACAAAAAGGCCCCTGAGTGGACAGGTGGTGAGCGTTCTGGTTGCCAATGATGCCACAGGTACACTAATGAAGGGAAAATTAGAAATTAGGATTTAATCAGATATTTTGGAAGTTTATGATCAGTGATACTATAGTTTCATTAATAAAAGATTGTTTTAAAGTCAGCTCAATCTGTAAAAAAGGCAATTTCATATTGGGTGTGTAAGTGGTGTGACTAGTTCTAAGTTTGCAGACTAGGGGGCCTAGGAACTCTTTTCCATGGTACCCAGGATAAAACCTAACCAAATTCTTAATTGGATCCCATCACTACAGTGGTTGGGTGGTTGGTTAACCCACGGGACTGGATGGGGTTAGGCTGGTTTGATGGATCCCTAAAATGAGACTCAATTCTGTTATGGTACAATAGATAAAGTAAATCTTGGATAAAAATTGTTCTATGGAAAAGAATCAACGGCTGTGCCTCTAAATGAGGAAAAAAGAATTAATATCTATGATCCAAGTTCAATCTTTTCCTTGATCTGACTATGGGACTTACGGGTTTGATCAGATAAGTTCAGTTTAGTTAAGGCTTTTGACTACGTTAGAGTAAAATGATCCTGGAGGAATTGCCCGTGCTTTCCGGGCGAGGAAAGTTTTTAAGGGTTCGTTGGTTTTGGAAGAACTTAGGGATTAGTCTCTTGTCCAGTATCCATTTGGTGGGTGAGGCCCCGAGTGAGGGACCCTGCCCCATGCAAGAAGTGCTACTTCTGCTGCTAGCACCCCTGAATTCGTTGTGTGGAGGAGACAGGGATCTTTCAGCTGGTATTAGACCAAATTTGGCTAATGTGGATCAACCGTGAAGCCAAAAATGTCAAAAATTTATGAAGTAGCAGAAAAAGGTTGTAGTTGTATGATGAAATTCATACAAATTGATATTCAGACTGAAAAAAATTAGTAATTGGGTCTTCAGATGGAAGTACCGCAATTGCATGGGATCCCTGACTTGCTTGAGGCCTAGACATGATGATATTTACCTTAAAATTTCAAGGACCGTGACTACCCGTTGTCGTGACGTGGGCGGTATCGCTGGGGAAGTGCGAGACTTCTGGCTGTGAGAGTAGCTCTAAATCCCAGCAAGGAAACAGAACATATAACTCTTCAAGAGGCACCACCAGCAGGAGCTGGAACCATAATATCTACATACCAAATCTCAGCAAGACATATGAGTTGTACCAAAAACCATCATAAGCGTCATGGTTCAAACCAAAACCCAAGGTTGATAACATTATAACCTGTCATAAAACTCAAAACATCAAAACCCAGAAAAACATCTCATAGGTTTTTAAACTCCAGAAAATCAATTCATGGCATATACATCCAAGACTCATGGCCAACCATCATCCTTGCAGTAACAATTTCCATCTTGGGCCCGCCAAGTATCATTATAGACATCCTTGTATAATAGCCTCTATGAGCCTCCCAGTAGCTCTGCGCCAGCCTGTCACTTCTCATGCTTTTTTGTTTTTTACCATCAACATCATAATCATCAACATAGCCATGGAATGCATCAAGGTCCACAACCCACAAAGGCATCAATATAGTCCTGACAAAAGCCATTGGCAGCCAAAAACTTGGCCATAGCAGCCCACTATACTGACCAACAGCCCGTCAATATGCCCACATGAGCTCAACATCAAAAGGAGAGCCTCAACACCAAGCCCTCAAAGTCATCACAGATACATTATCAATTGTCCTTCGTTGAGGCAAGAACATGGCCTCATCTCCAACAACAGCACCATCATGCATACTTCCTTGAGCAATAAGAAACTAAAACGCCAACATCAACACAATTAGAAAGACAATATCTCAGATTGGACAGATTCGACACGTTGGCTACATCAACGGAATTGTATAGTATCGCTAACACCTCCTCCACCAGCTTCAAGAGGTTCAAAAAAAACTCTCTACTCCAGCAAGATAACAACATGTGAGTTCTGTTTGTGACCCTGGGTGGTTTGGCATCATCGTCCTTCTCTCTCTCATGGGTATTCATAGTGCAGCAAAGAACTCGACATCCTCTTCCTCAAAATGTCATCCAGGTTTTTCTGTGTGTGCATTTCAGTCCCCCGCGGTGTTTCTTTCTTCCCCGGTGCTTCACTCACACAAGGCGGCTCCAGTCCTCTGCGAGGCAGCTGTATATAAAAAAAACATGCCTTTCCTTTGCGCCTCCCTTCCACGAGGTGGCCACCTCATTTACCAGCCTTTCCGGCTCTCTACCAGTCCCCGTTTTTATCACCACTCAGTTCCTTGCTATACAAGGCGGCGCTGCGCCTCTGCAGTTCGATCAGAGCCCCTCCTCCTCTCCTCATGAAGCGGCCCTCCGTGTATACCTGCAGCTGCGCACAGCTTGTCCGCGTCCGAGAAGCCCCCAGCCTCCTTCTACTCGGCGGCCTGGTCTCCTCCTTTCACACTTTTTTCGACAGCTTCCCTGTCAGTAAAACTACTAGAGAGCCCCCCTTCGCACGATTCCCAGCCCATCTCTTCGTACCCCCACCAGGCGGTCACGCATCACCCTTCCTCTCCATGCTTTCGCCACCTTCCAGACGTCGACTTGGCAACCAATAAGGCCTTCCACATGGCCTACTCAATTCCCCCCTTATATAACTTAGCTCTTTGTCCACTTTCTCTTTTGCTCTTTTCATTATCAAAGCCTGCAATAATTTCAGGCTTGCCGTGTGAAGAAAGCAAAACACTCCAGTGATCCGCCCATCAGCATCTGTCCTCTTACTTGCAATGAGAAGAGCCTCAACATGGTGCCCATTACGGTCGAAAAAATGCCAGAGGAAATTTTTCCGACTCTTGGCCATTCACTGCATCATTCAACACTATCATCAGCTTTGTGACCACATCCTGTCCGTGCAGGCGACAACACACCATCTGCAACCCAAAGATCTCACCCACAAGCATTTTGCCCAAAACCTCCTCCCTTCTCCAGCTTCGGATCATCACGCCGCACCTACGACCTTCCAAAACCAGAGCTGCAATATCTGCTTTGAATCATCAGCATCATTATTACCAAGACACGGCCATTTCCCAGTCATTTTGAACCTCAATCAAATGCCACTATCATCTCAAGCATGATTTCTGAGCATTTTACCATCTCGTGGGGCCAAGAAAAGCTGTTAAATACTCAAGCAAAATCCAAACCTATGTACAAAGGCACAGGGACTTCTGCTAGCCCCAAGGTCCACCATAAGCATAAAAACTCCACGATTCACACCACACTCATGTAGTACTGAGGCTTCGAGACCTGGCTCAGCTTCAGCTCATCTTATTGAACCTCATTTACAATATGATCATATGTACATGGGCATCATATAATGACTCAAGTCATGGCACTTAATCCCATGCATTTGAATTTGCATTTAATGGCCTCACATGCATAGTTTCACACCATAGACGTGCCATGGCACGACATCCACCCCCTCTAAACCTGCACATCCTCCAGTATGTGCCACACAGGTCCTGGAATTCAGTGTCCATGCATTATTTGCACACCAACATTGGTATATGTACAAGCATCCAACTAGGCATCTTAAACCCTGTCAAACCTGACCCAGTTGGTATCACCCTAGTAAACATGAAACAGTAGAAGAATATACATAGTGCTACTCACAAGGGGTTATCCTTTGTTGAAACATAGCATGACATCGTAACCTACCCCCCTAGCCTGCAAGATATTTATATCTTAGCAATCACATCTGAATGGTTCTGCTTTCCCACCTGGATCAAATACCAACCGCTTTTGGCATATGTGCCATATCCTTTGCTCATATGAAGCCCTATCCTCACTTAGATTCCCTGCATATGCATAATTACCCTCATCATTCAAAGTGGGATGCTCCTCAAAATAATTTCCTTCAAAATTTTCCTCAAGCCATGTTTGAAGCCTTTGCACCACATATTGTATGGCCACACCAAGTAACAACTGCATTAACAGCATGGAACACACACTTGGTAACATCCCATCCAAATCTACCTTGCCCGGATCCAGCTCACCCACTGACAAACATTCATTCTTCTCATCCAAAGACGGAAAAGCATGGTCTTCATTGGCTTCCTCTATGCTATTATATACCTCTTCTTTAGGCCGTTGCAAAGTATGCAAAGCATCCACACCATCAACACATACAAAGTCCAACAAGGCATCATCGAGAATAGCCTCCAGCTCTGGATCAATCTCATCACAATCATTTGGCTTACATAACACCTGCACATCCTCACTTGCAACCGACAGTTGACTAGCATCAAGCATAGAAGAGCCCAAAGCTGATGGGGATCTATTATATATCATGAAATCATCCAATGCATCATCTAGGATAGCATCCAATTCAAGATCAATCGCATTGAAGCCATTATCATCTTGCAATCCCACATGTTGATTATCATGAACATTCATACCCCCATAGCTATATCCATTTGGTTGCTCATATGCAGCCTCATGAGGCTCTGTGACCACACTTTGCATATCCTGCATGTTATCTCCCAGTATTTCTTGATACCTGTCTGCAGATGGGCTTAGAATTATAGGTCCCTCACCCGAGTACCCTTGAATCTGTATGTCATTGAACCCTGTATGATCCAAAAAGACAGATTCAATTTCCCTCTCCAAATCATCGTCATAAACAGGTTTCCAAGCTCGAGATTGTTGCTCACAAATGTGGTTGCAAGGTAACCCTGACACTAATGACATAGCATCACCCTGTTTATTGTTGGAACACCTAGTTAGCATTCCACGATAACCCAAATCCAAAGAACCTTGGCAACCAGCTTCAGAAGCAACATCACTGTTGGAATCACCCATATCACTCACCCCCTCTAAATCAATCACACATACTTGTGGCCCATCTTGTAATATTTTATTTTCCTCACATGCATATTCATGTATACCCTCTATTAAAACCTGCTCTTCAATTAGCAAAGTAGTTGGTCCCTCGTCTTCAAGTTCAAAATCTTGATCCAGACCTTCATCACAAAAGCCACTCACATCATCCTGCTTATAAGCATCATAACCAGATAAGAATGCAGTAATGATAGCATCTTCTTCTTGTCCTAGATCTTCAAACTCTGCAATCATGCTTTCAGCAAAAACATTGGTTCTTGTAGCTCTTCGCACATACGATATGTCACCTGAGGAATACCCTTTGAATGGGTGCTTTTGTCATGAGAATCCTTGAGTTTAGAAAGCTTACATGAGAGTTCACCCACTGTATCCTTTCTAGGTTGCAGCAAAGCATCCCTTTTAGCACTGTGAATGTCTTGCTGTTCACTAACGGCTACTTGCAGTTCCAATTTAGCATAGACAGCATCAAAAGGAGAGCCTCAACACCAAGCCCTCAAAGTCATCACAGATACATTATCAATTGTCCTTCGTTGAGGCAAGAGCATGGCCTCATCTCCAACAACAGCACCATCATGCATACTTCCTTGAGCAATAAGAAACTAAAACGCCAACATCAACACAATTAGAAAGACAATATCTCAGATGGGACAGATTCGACACGTTGGCTACATCAACGGAATTGTATAGTATCGCTAACACCTCCTCCACCAGCTTCAAGAGCTTCAAAAAAAACTCTCTACTCCAGCAAGATAACAACATGTGAGTTTTGTTTGTGACCCTGGGTTGTTTGGCATCATTGTCCTTCTCTCTCTCATGGGTATTCACAATGCAGCAAAGAACTCGACATCCTCTCCCTCAAAATGTCGTCCAGGTTTTTCTGTGTGTGCATTTCAGTCCCCCGCGGTGTTTCTTTCTTCCCCGGTGCTTCACTCACACAAGGCGGCTCCAGTCCTTTGCGAGGCAGCTGTATATAAAAAAAACACGCCTTTCCTTTGCACCTCCCTTCCACGAGGCGGCCACCTCATTTACCAGCCTTTCCGGCTCTCTACCAGTCCCCGTTTTTATCACCAGTCAGTTCCTTGCTATACAAGGCGGCGCTGCGCCTCTGCAGTTCGATCAGAGCCCCTCCTCCTCTCCTCACGAAGCGGCCCTCCGTGTATACCTGCAGCAGCTGCGCACAGCTTGTCCGCGTCCGAGAAGCCCCCAGCCTCCTTCTACTCGGCGGCCTGGTCTCCTCCTTTCACACTTTTTTCGACAGCTTCCCTATTAGTAAAACTACTAGAGAGTCCCCCCCTTCGCACGATTCCCAGCCCATCTCTTCGTACCCCCACCAGGCGGTCATGCATCACCCGCCCTCTCCATGCTTTCGCCACCTTCCAGACGTCTTTTGGCAACCAATAAGGCCTTCCACATGGCCTACTCAAATCCCCCCTTATATAACTTAGCTCTTTGTCCACTTTCTCTTTTGCTCTTTTCATTATCAAAGCCTGCAATAATTCCGGGCTTGCTGTGTGAAGAAAGCAAAACACTCCAGTGATCCGCCCATCAGCATCTGTCCTCTTACTTGCAATGAGAAGAGCCTCAACATGGTGCCCATTAAGGTCGAAAAAATGCCAAAGGAAATTTTTCCGACTCTTGGCCATTCACTGCATCATTCAACACTATCATCAGCTTTGTGACCACATCCTGTCTGTGCAGGCGACAGCAAACCATCTGCAACCCAAAGATCTCACCCACAAGAATTTTGCCCAAAACCTCCTCCCTTCTCTAGCTTCGGATCATCACGCCGCACCTACGACCTTCCAAAACCAGAGCTGCAATATCTGCTTTGAATCATCAGCATCATTATTACCAAGACACGGCCATTTCCCAGTCATTTTGAACCTCAATCAAATGCCACTATCATCTCAAGCATGATTTCTGAGCATTTTACCATCTCGTGGGGCCAAGAAACGCTGTTAAATACTCAAGCAAAATCCAAACCTATGTACAAAGGCACAGGGACTTCTGCTAGCCCCAAGGTCCACCATAAGCATAAAAACTCCACGATTCACACCACACTCATGTACTGAGGCTTCGAGACCTGGCTCAGCTTCAGCTCGTCTTATTGAACCTCATTTACAATATGATCATATGTACATGGGCATCATATAATGACTCAAGTCATGGCACTTAATCCCATGCATCTGAATTTGCATTTAATGGCCTCACATGCATAGTTTCACACCATAGACGTGCCATGGCACGACACCGTATATATCGAGGATATAACTACAGCTCTTTACTCGCAGTATATATATATACAAGTAAATCTAAGACCTTGATATGATTTTTAAATTCTGGTTGAGAACTGATGAGTTGGTTTGGATTCTGATTGAAAAATGATGATTCTTGAATTTTGGTTGAAATGTAATAAGCTGAGCAAAACCACAATGAGGATGAATGGGGCGAGTCCCTGCGATGATGTTCGTGGAATGACATTAATGACTTCAGCAAATCACTATGAGATTAGTGGATTGTGCTGATAGATTGATACTGTTAACACTTGACCCAATGGATCAAGTTAAGGGATGTCAAATAAAAAATCTGTATAATTGAAAATTCCCATGAAGGACTGTTCAGATGGAAATTTTGGTCTAATGGACCATATTGTGATAAGGATTTTAATGATATGATCTAAGTGAATTGTTATCTGATGATGAGTTTTATATAAGGGATCCTTATCCTAGGATTCTATTGGGTTCACCAGACTATAGGGAACCCTAAAATGGATCTTAAGGGAAAGAGTTGTCCTCTAGTTGCGAGATGAGGACATATCACATTTTTTAAGTGGGGTAGGATGTAAGATTCCTACCTCCTGCTTTTGAGGTGTGCAGGTATAAGAACCTCCCCTTCTGATCTTATAATTATTTTCCTCTCAAAAATAAAAGAAAGATCCTGTTTTACTCTGTTTTGGCCTGGAGAGAGAAAATGTCTAGAGGGAGGTAATTCAAACTTGGGATATTTTTGGATATAAAAATCCTCCTAGTGTCTAAAATGATTTCCCTTGAAACATAAATTCAAAAAAAACTTTCTAATGTGCAATTTGAATTAATTAAAAAAAAGGAGTGGTATTTTCATTAAATTTAATTTCTATGCATATAAAGATGCATAATGGAAATTTTTTAATTATAAAAGTGTTATTTTCATTAAATTTAATTTCTATGCATAATGAAATTTTTTTTATTATAAGTGTTATTCTCATTAAAATTGATTTTATGCATAGAAAGATGCATAAAGGATTTAATTTTATTTCAAAAGTTTTATTCTCATTAAAATTGATTTTATGCATAGAAAGATGCATAAAGGATTTATTTTTATTTCAAAAGTGTTATTCTCATTAAAATTGATTTTATGCATAGAAAGATGCATAAAGGATTTATTTTTATTTCAAAAGTGTTATTCTCATTAAAGTTGATTTTTATAAAAGTGTTATTCCCACTAAAGTTGATTTTTATGCATAAATAGATGCTTAAAGAATCTTTATATCAAAATTAGAATTCTCTTAAATTCTATGAATAGATGTAATGAGATGTGATGAGAATCAGATAGGTGTGAATGAATGGATGGATGGATGTGATGTGAATAGAGGTGATGAGAGGTGAGGTGAATAGATGTGATGTGAATCAGAGAGATGTGAATGAATGGATGGATTGATGTGATGTGAATAGAGGTGATGAGATGTGAGGTGAATAGATGAGATGAGATGTGATGTGAATCATATAGATGTGAATGAATGGATGAATGGATGTGATGTGAATAGAGGTGATGAGATGTGAGGTCAATAGATGTGATGTGAATCAGATGGATGTGAATGAATGGATGGATGGATGTGATGTGAATAGAGGTGATGAGATGTGAGGTGAATAGATGTGATGAGATGTGATGTCAATAACATAGATGTGAATGAATGGATGGATGGATGTAATGTGATGAGATGTGATGTCAATAAGATAGATGTGAATGAATGGATGGATGTAATGTGAATAGAGGTGATGAGATGTGAGGTGAATAGATGTGATGTGAATCAGATATATGTGAATGAATGGATGGATGGATGTGATGTGAATAGAGGTGATGAGATGTGAGGTGAATAGGTGGATGTGAATAGAGGTGATGAGATGTGAGTTGAGTAGATGTGATGTGAATAGATGTGATGTGAATCAGATAGATGTGAATGAGTGGATGGATGGATGTGATGTGAATACAAGTGATGAGATGTGATGTAAATAGATGTGATGAGTTGTGATGTGAATCATATAGATGTGAATGAATGGATGAGATGTGATGTCATGTGAATCAAGATGTAAATGAATGATATGGGATGTGAGTGGATGTATGTGAAAGAATGGATTTGAATGTGTATTTGAAGAATGGATGTGAATGAGTATGTGAAAGAATGGATGTGATGAGAACGGATGTGAATGTGTATGTGAAGAATGGATGTGAATGAGTATGTGAACGAATGGATATGGATGTATGTGAAAGAATGGATATAGATGTGTATGTGAAAGAATGTGATGTGATGTAAAGAGATGTGATGTGACATGAATATATGTGGATGTGAAGTGATAGATATGAATGTATGGATAGATGTGAGAAGTCGTACATGTGAACGATTGGATGGATGTGGATGAATGAGATGAGATGTGTATGAATGAGATATGATGTGGATAGAAGTGATGTGATATAATGTAGATAGAATGTATGTGATGGGATGGTTATGAGAATGTATGTGGATAGAAGTGATGTGATATAATGTGGATAGAATGTATGGGATGGGATGGTTATGAGAATGTATGTGGTGGATAGAATGTATGTGATGGGATGGTTATGAGAATGTATGTGGTGGATATGAATGAATGAATGTGATGGATAGGAATGAATGTGATGTGATGTGAATGAATGAGATGTGATGTCATGTGAATCGGGATGTGAATGAATGAGATGTGATGTAAATTGGGATAGATTTGATATGTGATGTGAATGATTATGATGTGATGAGAATGGAAATATAGATGAAATAAATGAGGATTGATGTGGAACAATATGGAAAGACGAGAGTTCGTTATTATAGAAACTGTATTTATGATTTGTTTTTAAATGACTGTTTTATGTCAAGAATGCTGGGGAAGCATTTTGACCGTCTTGTGAATGAGGTCGTGGAGACCTAATCTGATAAAGTTGCAATAGTTGACGGAGAGTCAATGGAGGATGTATCACGTAGCAAGGTTAGCCAAGGTCTTGACTAGCCTCGGTTTGATTTAAATGGTGAGCTTCCCCAGTATGGTGGATGAGGGACCAAGGAAGCGGCCTATGAGTGAAGCGTAGGTGACCTGCGAAGGATCCTAGAGGGTGCTGACCATATGGTGCTCGGGCTCTCGGTCGCTAAAGATACCCACACGTGCGTTGGGGAAGATATTGGAACAAGGAGTAAGAATTGAATTCGGACATGCATCTAGTTGATTGACCCTGCTGGTTCTCAACGGATGAGTCCATGGCTCTTTTATATGGATTTGTTGGTTGATTTTGCTGATCTTCAACGGAGATTCCATTTTTATTTTTATAAGTGAAAATATTTCCAGTTACTATGAGCTAGGAACTATCAAAAAGGCCCCTGAGTGGATAGGTGGTGAGCGTTTTGGTTTCCAATGATGCCATAGGTACACCGATGAAGGGAAAAATAGAAATTAGGATTCAATTGGATATTTTGGAAGTTTATGATCAGTGATACTATAGTTTCATTAAAAGATTATTTTAAAGTCAGCTGAATCTGTGAAAAAGGCGATTTCATATTGGGTGTGTAAGTGGTGTGACTAGGTTTAAGTTTGCATGAATATCCAGCTAGGGGGCCTCGGAACTCTTTTCCCTGGTACGCGAGACAAAACCTAACCAAATTCTTAATTGGATCCCATCACTACAGTGGTTGGGTGGTTGGCTAATCCACGGGAGTGGATGGGGTTAGGCTCGACTGATGGATTCCTAAAATGAGACTCAATTCTGTTATGGTATGATAGATGAAGTAAATCCCGGATAAAAATTGTATGGAAAAGAATCAACGGCTGTGCCTCTCAATGAGGACAAAAGCATTGGTCTCTATGATCCAAGTGCAATCTTTTCCTTGATCTGGCTATGGGACTTATGGGTTCGGTCACATCAATTCAGTTAGTTAAGGCTTTTGACTACGTTAGAGTAAAATTATCCTGGAGGAATTGCCCGTGCTTTCTGGGGAAGGGAAGTTTTTCCGGGTTCAGTTTTGGAAGAACCGAGGGATTAGTCTCTTGTTCGGATATCTGTAGGCGAGGCCTCGAGCGAGGGACCCTGCCCGGCGTAAGAAGTGCTACTTCTACTACTAGCACCCCTGATTTTGTTGCGCGGAGGGGACATGGATCTTTCAAAGAGAGAGAGAGAGAGAGAGAGAGAGAGAGAGAGAGAGAAGAGAATACCATTCAAAAATTTTAAACATAAGAAGCTTATGCATCAAAGAGAGAGAAAGAGAGAGTGAAGAGAATAGCAATCAAATACCCTAATTCTAATTATACCATTCAAAAACCATGAATATATGAAGAGGTGGGAGAGACAAGTGGGATAGAGATTACATTGTGAGGAATCGTCCTTGGGAGGAGACTTGAGAGGAGACTTTGTGAGGAGAGGACAAAGGGTGAGGTGCAGCCATCATGAGGAAGAGGTACAGCACAGGGAGTAGAGGGGAGGGAAGCCATTAGGAAATTTTGGAGGTCATTTGTAGGGCCTTGTAAGAAATTCACAAACTCTTATTTTCTCTCTCTAGAAAAAATGTTCAAAAGATACCATCATTAAATATGTACTTGATAAGAAACTATCGCAAGTTACAAAAAAGTGGATTTTGCAAGGTATTGAAATATGTGCACTAGCTACACATCGCTCTCACCTTTTTGGGTTCGCAAAAGGCACTCATGTCATCATAAGGCACCTTTTTCAAAAATTTCATGCTACTCTTCTAATAACAATCTACACTTAGTGGTATTTTGGTGTAGAATTTGGTACTTTTGACATCACCATTGCGTCCAGAGCGGCCAAAAACTCCCTAAATGACTTTTGAATCACTTAAATCAAACACACGGAGAGGTAGAAACGACCAAAACAAGAGGAGAACTCACTCATCCCAATCGACGTGCACAGAGGCCTTGGCCACGTACTCACTCATAGCCAATTGACGCACATAGAGGCCTTGGCCACTTACTCACTCATAGCCAATTGACACGCATAGAGGCCTTGGCCAAGTGGCCAAGGCCTCTATGCGCGTCAATTGGCGATGAGTGAGTTCTCCTCTTGTTTTGGTCATTTTTACTCCGGGTCAAATTTAATTCAAAACTCGTTTTGCGGGTTTTGGGCCACTCCAGATGCAATGATGATGTCAAAAGCACCAAATTCTACACCAAAATACCATCAGAAGAAATGTATAGATTCAGGTGTCTACAAAGTTTAGCTTTGAAGTGATTTTTTTGATATCTAATGATGATGTAAGCTGTATTTAATAACGTAACTCTACCTCATTTGAAACAGATACCCACATTAAATGTGTACTTTGATAGTTTTTAAAAAAGATACCCTAATTGAATGTGAACGTGAATTTTTTGAAATTTTTCAATGAATTGAGCTATTTTTCAACGTTACGTTAGCTTCTTTCTCATTGGTTGCGCTCTATTTTCTCTCTCCTCTAAAAGGCCCTCTAAATGACCTCTGAAATGTCCTAACGTGAAGCAAAAATAGTTGCAGTGTCACCACGGGCGGGATTATTTGAAATTTTATTTTCTAACAGAGTATCTATAGGTGCGTCTATATCATATAGACAGACGTGCCTATAGACGCACTATAACCACGTAAATAGCCACGTAAACCCCGCCAAATTGCAAATTTGCGCATGGCCCCTCTCTCACTTCCATCACTCTCTAGCTTGTGCATCTATGTTCTCATTCTCTTGTAATGGTAGTTGAAAATCAACAGGTCATTGAAAGGATCTTGGTCTCATTGAATACATTAGGGGGCATTTGAGCATAAAATGGCCCTGTAAGGATCCCTAATTTTAAGGAATTAAGACTAATTTTATTGAGGCTTAGGGAGACAAAGCTCATAATGATGCCTACTTTTGGGCCTAAAAATAGGGGATCTCTCTAGTTTTTGAACTAGAATTCTCTTTCTAGCTATTAAAACCCCCTACTAAGATCAGTGATATCTATGCTTTCATTCTTATTTACTCCACTTTAATAGTCATATTTGAAATTCACCCCACACTCCATTTCTTTCAATCATTACTATTATTCATCACGTTTCCTACAAACCTTTGCAATAAGATTCTCTCTCTCTCTCTCTCTCTCTCTCTCTCTCTCTCTCTCTCTCTCTCCCTTTTTCCCAAGCTCTCTTCTCCTATTGTGAATACAATAGGACAACCTTGAGTCTATCTCCCCCTCTCTCTCTTTATCTGTCTCCCTCTTCATAATAGAAAAGCCCTATTGTGAATACAATAGGACAACAGTCCTGAGTCACTTCAGATTGCGTATTCGCATATTGAATCAATATGCACCAATCTCAAGAAAGAACATCTGAATGCACATGAGAAGCATGCAAGAAGACAACAGGGTCTGACTAATGTGGATATTTGGATTGATGGATATTTATATCCTAATGATCCTTCTTTGCATTGTCCTCCACCCTTCACTGATCTCCCTTCATTTATTCAGTTTGTTGGAGAGGGTCAGAATGGGATGATTGGGTATTGTAGAAGGTTAAGCATGAGTGATGCATGGAGAATCCAATTTCTCCACTCACAAACACAAAGCTTAAAAAGCACTTTGAGTAGTGCGCAACATGCACTACAAGATGCACAAAATAATATTGTAGAGCGAGAGAAAAGAGATAAAGAGAAAGAGGCTCGTGTTATGAAGCAACAAGACACAATCTCTTGCATGAAGAGCATCCCCATGGGAGCAAGAGGGCGAAAGAGGACAATCAATAACATTCAAAAACTCGTAGTTGGTGGTGGTGCTCGCAAGCAAAGAATCCATGCAACAAGGTTTGTTTTTTGTTCTTTGGTTATTATTGTTGTAAGTAATTTTGATTAAGGTATTTTGATTGTTGTGGTTGTTATAAGAAATAGATTAAGGTTTATTTGGTAATATTTATTGGTTTGTGATAGGAACTTTTTTAAAGAAGCATGTGGTGATAATGGTCCTCAAGATTTTGGAGAAATATTACGTAGTTGCGTGAGGAGGCATGACATTCTTTCCATCATTCAAGACCCACGTCACAAGAAGATACATGAGGTACTTGCAAATGAGATAGTGGATGACATTACCAATCTTCTAAGCATTGAGGAGGTTCAAAATGCATGCGATGAGGTGGGCATTAGTACAAAAGTATATCAAGCCCTCCATCAATTGCTAAAAGATACACTCTACAAACAAGGTATCACAAAGAATATTTTTCCTGTCCCCAGAAAGATAAGATTAGCAAAGAGGACATGCAATGATGATGTGCAATGCAAAATTGGAGAGTACTATTGCATCAATGATACATTAACCATTGTCGCTTGGGGGAAAAAGCAAAGCATAAATGGTAAGATTATGTATCCCTACAATGAGTTCAACAATATATTTGTTGATCTACAACATCTTCAAAGAGCTATGATCTTATTCTATGGATTGCCTAAACAATGTAAGTAATTTTTTACATTCTTTGCGAACTAATAAAAAAATCCTTCAAGTACTAAAACTTATCTACTTTTGTTTGTCATGCAAGGTGACAAGGTAAGTTTTGTGTTGAAAGTGGATGAGTGTCAGATTGTGAAAGGCAAGAGGTTAGAACGAATGACTATCACACTTATGAATGAGACAATGGCATATGCAAAGAGTGAGATCAACATGATTGAGGAGACTGAGTTACCTTTGGAAGGTTCTAATGAAAACCTAGACAATCGGACGAACAATAGGGAGAGGGTTTGCAAGTTAAGTTTTCCCTCTTTTAGTGTCCAATAATCTGAGACAGAGATATGGTGGCTTGGGGCGTTTAAAGTACTGAAGGAGACACATGAAGTGCTGGCTTGGATGTTTGATAGGATGCCATGGATTATCAATGTCATTAAAGCACAGATTCAGGGGGGGAAATTAGAAGTGGATGGTAAGGGCACTTATACAATAGATTGGCATTTAGGAGGTGACTTGAAGACAATAAAGTGCCTTCTTAGGTGTCCACAAGGTGCTAACACCCCAAATCCTTGTCCATCGTGCATGAGAATTGTGAGAGAAAAGAAACAGAAGAAGGCAGGAAGGAAGAGGAAGCTAGAGTGAAAGATCCTTGCCCCCTCCGTGCGATGAATTTGAGGGTGCTAGCAGTGGAAGTAGTACTTTTTGCACAGGGCAAAGCCTCTCACTCGGGGCCTCATCCATGGATATCCGGACAAGAGACTAATCACTCGGTTTATTCCAAAACCGAACCCGGGAAAAACTTCCCTTGCCCAGAAAGCACGGGTGATTCCTCCAAGATATTTTTATTCTAATGTAGTCAAGAGCCTTAACTAACCAAACTGATCTGACCGAACCCGTAAGTCACATGGTCAGATCAAGGAAGAGACTTGCACTTGGATCATAGAGACCAACGCTTTTTTCCTCATCAAGAGGCACAGCCGTTGATTCTTTTCCATAGAACAAAGATTATCCCAGATTTACTTCATCTATCATAACATAACACAATTGAGTCTCATTTTAGGGATCCATTAGTCCAGCCTAACCCCATCCAGCTAACCCCATCCAGTCCCGTGGGTTAGGCAAGCGCCCAACCACTATAGTGATAGGATCCATTTAGGAATTTGGTTATGTTTTGCCTCGGGTACCAGGGAAAAGAGATCCCAGGCCCCCTAGCCAGTGCTTCAAGCAAACTTCAAGATGGTCACACCACTTACACACCCAACCAATATGAAATTGCATGTTTCACAGATTCACTTGTCTTTAAAACAATCTTTTCATGAAACCATAGTATCACTGATCATAATCCTCCAAAATATCTGGTTGAATTCTAATTTCTAATCATTCCTTCATCAGTGTACCGATGGCATCATTGGCAACCAGAACGCTCACCACCTATCCACTCAGGGGCCTTTTCAATAGTTCCTAGCTCATAGTACCCAGAAATATATTAACTTATAAAAATCCAAAGGAATCTATGTTGAAGATCAGCAAGATCAACCAACAAATCCATATAAAAGAGCCATGGATTCATCCATTGAGGACCAGCAAGGTCAATCAACCAGATCCATGCCCGAGTTCAGAAAACAACTCTAACACCTTGTTCCATTTTCTTCCTCGATGCACACATGGGTATTTTCGACGACCCAGAGCCCGAGCACCGTAGGGTCGGCACCCTCTAGGATCCTTTGTAGGTCACCTAACGCTTCACTCAGAGGCCGCTTCCTTGGTCCCTCATTCATCGTAACCGAAAGCTCACCATTTAAATCCGATCGAGGTTGGTCTTGACCGACCGAGGTTGGTCAAGACCGACTGAGGTTGATCAAGACCTCGGGAGACCTTGCTACACGAGACGTCCTGACCAACCGAGGTTGGTCAGGACGTCAAGACCGATCGAGGTCTTGACCGACCGAGGTTGGTCAAGACCTCGGGAGACCTTGCTACGCGAGATGTCCTCCATTGACTCTCCGTTAGCTATTGCAACTTTATCACTTAGGTCTCCATGACCTCATCCCCACCACAAGATGGTCAAAATGCTTCCCCAGCATTCTTGAAATAAAAGAGTCATTTAAAAACAGGTCATAAATATAGTTTCTAACGAACTCTCATCTTTGCACATTGTTCCACATCATTTCTCGTTATTCCACATTCTTCTACATCAATTCACATTGCTTAATCCACATCCAATCATATGTATTACCATTGTCCTTCATCCATTCTCATCTAATCACATCATATTACATCTCATCACATCTATCCTCATCACATCATATTACATCTCATCACATCTATCCTCATCACATCTCATCCATTCACATCTACCCATATCCATTCACATCTACCCATATCTACCCACCACAAGATGGTCAAAATGCTTCCCCAGCATTCTTGAAATAAAAGAGTCATTTAAAAACAGGTCATAAATATAGTTTCTAACGAACTCTCATCTTTGCACATTGTTCCACATCATTTCTCGTTATTCCACATTCTTCTACATCAATTCACATTGCTTAATCCACATCCAATCATATGTATTACCATTGTCCTTCATCCATTCTCATCTAATCACATCATATTACATCTCATCACATCTATCCTCATCACATCATATTACATCTCATCACATCTATCCTCATCACATCTCATCCATTCACATCTACCCATATCCATATCACATCACATCACATTCACATTGCATCTCATCCATTCACATCACATCACATCACATCACATCCATTTCACATCACATTTCATCCATTCACATCTATCTCGATTCACATCACATCACATCTATCCCGATTCACATCACATCACATCCATTTCACATCACATCACCGCCATTCACATCACATCTTATCCATTCACATCTATCCATATCCATATCACATCACATCACATTCATTCACATTGCATCTCATCCATTCACATCTATTTACATTACATCACATGTCATCGATTCACATCTCATTGCATCCATTCACATCCACCTCATTTATTACATCCACATCACATCACATACATCCCATCCACATTACATCACATCCACATCTCATTCTTACATCACATCACATCCTTTCACATAACATCACATCTCAATCTCATCTCATCACATTCACATCCACATCTATTTACATCACATCACATCCCATCTACATCTACATCCATTTAGATCACATCACATTCCATCCATATCTCTTCACATCCACATCTACATAACATCACATCCCATCCACATCTCTTCACATCCACATCCAATTACATCACATTCACATCTTATCACATCCACTCACATTGCATTCACATCTTATCACATTGCATTCACATCCTTTCACATTGCATTCACATCTTATCACATTGCATTTGTTAACAATTTAGAAATGGGATTGATCATGGTGAAGGACATAGATTAAGCATAAGATTAAGGTGGATTAAACCACACTAAAAACTCCATGACTAGAGAGAGAGAGATTGCACACTCAACACTATTCACTTGTATTACATATCACAATGAACCATACAATGATATAGGCTTTCTAGCCTTATCCCACTTTACACATCATCATCCGTGTGGCAACTCATTTTCCACTCTTTTAGTCAACACTCAACCACCACACAATATTACATGTGGCATTCCTATCTCACCACAATATCTTGCACCTCTAGGGTGCTTTCCCACACACACACAACATCGCGATTACATCTTTCAACACCCCCTCTTAATCGAGGTGTTCCACAACTCACCCATCATTCATCACCCATATCAATGTAGCATTGCACAAACGCAATCGCTACCTTTCAACACTCCCCTTCAATGATACATTGGAGTGTCCATCATCCAAACATGTGTGCGCGTGTCTACCATCTTAGACACCTAGTCCATTTTGAGCCGACTCGCTCATAGCGGAACCACTGAGTCCGATTTGAACATGGAAGTTCGGGTGGGAACCAACCCATGCGCATGCACCTCACACGTGCATCGCTCTTGCACACATCACACAACAACCATTTTGAGCTTCTCGGTGAGCTCGGGCATGGTTACCCTCATACCATGGATGATTACAAATTTTTTGTTTTGAGCACACATGTTCATGGACGTTTGTCCATCATCATTTTTGGGTGAAAAATAAAATTACAAACCCCTTGGTCGCAACCGGGCAGGGGACCCTCGATGTGTGTGTGAACATCTTTAAAAAAAACTTTGGAAATTGGTTGTGTGTGAATGTGTTCTCATATAATGCCTTTTAAGGCATGTGAACAAGGCTTATGCTTTTTAAAATAAATGATATGGTGTGAGTAAAATCTTAACTCTAAGGTTTTAAAAACCTTATCAAGAGCTGCACCAAATTTGGAAATACTCCAAAATATGTTAAAGCTCTCTATAACCTGCAAACAGCGCTAGCTAAAATTTTGGGGACAACCTGCACATGGGACCCGCATCCCAAGGTCGTCTTCTTCATCCTTCTTCTCGAATGTTCTATACAGTAGCTATGGCGGTCTCCTTCCGCTCTTGTTGCTGTGCTCCTGCTTCCTCTCTGCAATACCATGCCTTCGACTCGCCTGCTCCGGTTAGTGTGTGCTACTTCTGTTACCCATCTTCTCTTGTTGCCTCGTCTCATTCTGTCTTGCCGACGCATCTTCATCTACCAATTTTTGCAATGATTGCATCTATGGTGTTGGCAATGCCGCTCGCTTTCTTCTACAGTTTCCACCGGCCTCACTGCCTACTTCCTCTATGGCTTCCACCAACTTCCTTCACCAACACTGCCTTCTGTGCTTCACTTTGGTTGTGAGCAAGGCGGTGGTGTGTTATCACAGAAGAGATCGTTTGCTCTTCTTCGCTACAGATTCTTCTTCTACACGCTACGATGAGTCGCTGTCTCGCCAGTTTGCTCATCATACGTCTTGTTTATGTGCTATAAACTGACTTTTGTAGCTGCTGCTGCTATTCGCTGCTTTGCTGAGTGTTTTGTCTGTAGCGTCCACCATCCTCACTGCCCTGTTGAGGTTGCATTCTCACTGCCCTGCTACCATGTTGAAAGAACGGTAGAGGGAGAGGAGACACACACACAGGAGCAAACCCTAATGTATATTACAAACCCTAACCATAGAGGAAAGCCATCTCCCTTCTCACACAATGCATTCTGTTTGCGGAAACAATCTCTTGCCATATGACCATATTTCCCACAGTAATGGCATTCCACATCTTGCATAGATGCTTGTTGGCCTTGCCAATGTCCTCTACCACGAGGATTATCTATGCCTCTCTGAGGTGTATATCCACGAGGATTACCTATGCCTCTCTGAGGTGTATATCCACGACCACCTCTAGCACCATATGAAGGCTGAAAATTCTGTTGTGGAGACCTATCCTGCTATCCACGACCATTACCACCATGGCCACGTGATGCGAATCTCCCCCTACCTCTAAAACCTCTCTACTCTGTGAATAGAAGGCCTGATTTCTGCCATTATCATCATGGCTAATAGATGCGTCCAGAAATGAATCATTGAGTTTGATTTCCTCAACAAGCAAGAGTGAAACCAACTCATCAAAGTCTGGTAAACCTGTACTCTGAACCGAGATGGATGTATCAAAAGATTTATATTCCTTGCCAAGGCCATGCAAGGTAATATCCACCAAATCATCATCAGGCATGGGGGCATTTATTGTTGCCAATGCATCTGCAAACTTCTTTATTTCTTGCACATAATCATGGATGCTCCTTTTATTCCGCTTCACATTATGTATCTACTGTCGCAACTGAGACTTGCGAGCACTCATGTCTGTATCAAACATCTTTACCAAAGTATCCCATGCATCTTTGGGATTCTCAGCATCCTGTATGTGTATGAGCATAGCATCAGAACTACATATAGATAGATAATGCAACACTTTGAATGCTCTTTTTGACCATTGCTTATTATGAGCAATAACTTGCTCTGCCGTGTAGGTTGTCGGGGTAGCTCTGGCTCTGGCTCAGCACCTGTAATGAGATTCCAAAAACCTTTTCCCTTCAAGAAACTTTTGATCCCGTACTTCCATGCCTGGAAGTTCTTCCTATCCAGCTTTTCACCAACAATCTGTACTGGATTATCCGACATGTTTGCTTAATGTGCACCTTCCACACTCGTCCAAATCTGTAACTGAGCCTTCCTTAGCTCAATCACACTCTAATGAATGTTCCAGAGACTCCAAAGTAGCCAACAATCTTCAAATTTGATGTAGAAAATCAACCTATATGCATCCAAAATGAACTGGCTCACGCAGTCTGAGATACCCTGTTTTGATGCACCTTCCAAGGCTCCAAATTGCAATGTAGTGGTGCAATCAAGTATGGGTAACTTGCATTGACACCTAAACAACCTCAATGTAGAGTATCAACACCATCTGACATGTGTACATATCAATTTTTGAAAACCCCTTTCTCTGTTTTGGGAAAAACCAGAAAAACCAAAAAAACCAATAGTAATTTTGCTCTAAATTCTTCAATATTTGTCCAAATTGAGCAACCAGGCATTCATTAGCTTATCAATAGTGTCCACTAACTCCATGTAAGAGGAATTTGTCCAATTGTTTAAGACCAAAGATTAATTGCTCAATTAAAAACACTCTGTTTCTCTGCAACCAGTGGACAGGCTTTTTAATCAGCTCATTCCCCGCTCAATTAAGCATAATTGATCAAACCAACCATGTAGCCCTCTTATCTAGTGTGTGTAGCAACCAATTGCTAAAGCAATTGTGGAAGTAATCAAGCAACCAAGTGGTAATCGATCTCCTCGCTTCAAAATGATCAAAATTCTGCTCTGTTTTTGTGTCTAGAATGCGCCGCCTGCATTTGAGGGATTTGGGAGTGATTTAAGTGTTAATTGGTGAGGTATACAGGTGCCCAACACACTTGGGTATGTGTGCAACCAATCAATGGTTTGATTTTAGCCAAAAACATGCTCCAAATGCATCAAATCTTGAGTTGCTTTTCTCTATTTTGTGAGAGCTTAAAAACCAGAATTTTTCACACATTCAAATGCTTCCAACTTGCTCCAAAATCACAGTAGGGCTTGCATATGAGTTGCCCATACATTCCTCCTTGTCAGATACATGTGTCTTTTGCCAGATTTACATGTATTTCCACCATACATCAGTGCTTCCAAGCTTTAATGGTGGAAAGCTTCCAAAAAACCAGAATTTTTCTTTGCTTTGATTTGCTCTAATTTGCTTTGCTTTTGCCTGAATCACCTGCAATCCGCTCAAGGATGTTTAGAAGACCTTACCCGTTAGGCCAAGCTCTCAGATCTGATAAGAATCAGTGTGCTGCAAGCTTCACAGCTTCTTCTCCCTCTTCTCTCACTCACTCATAAACCCTAATAGACAGCACAAGGCTCTGATACCATGTTAACAATCTAGAAATGGGATTGATCATGGTGAAGGACATAGATTAAGCATAAGATTAAGGTGGATTAAACCACACTAAAAACTCCATGACTAGAGAGAGAGAGATTGCACACTCAACACTATTCACTGTATTACATATCACAATGAACCATACAATGATATAGGCTTTCTAGCCTTATCCCACTTTACACATCATCATCCGTGTGGCAACTCCTTTTCCACTCTTTTAGTCAACACTCAACCACCATACAATATTACATGTGGCATTCCTATCTCACCACAATATCTTGCACCTCTAGGGTGCTTTCCCACACACACACAACACTGCGATTACATCTTTCAACAGCATTCACATCTTATCACATCGTATCACATCCACTCACATCTTATCACATCTTATCACATCGTATCACATCCACTCACATCTTATCACATCCATTCACATCTTATCACATCGTATCACATCCATTCACATCTTATCACATCGTATTCTCATCTTATTCACATCGTATTTACATCTATTTACATTTAGTAGCATTTTCTACTTAAATACCGATGATGGGACTTTTTCTAAAATTCTGCCAATTGCTTGTTAAAGGTACTTTTTCTCGACGGATATTTTCATATTCTTTCTCAAATTTCTCAAGTGAAATATATTCAATATTCTTATTTTTTCAGTAAAAGATTCATGGGATTTACAAAAAGCAATTCTACCCATATTTCCCAATAAAATTAATAATGCTCAAAATTTCACTTTTGATAAATACTCATAATTTGAATTCCATTTAATTTCTTGGATCTCAAATATCATGGGAATTCCTCTTTTTGCATTTAATTGATTGAACTCCAAATGTCATGGGAATTCCTCTTTTATCATAAAATAAATATATCTAAAATTCCTCTTTTCTTTAATAAAAATATCCATTATTTCAAATATGCCAAGAGTTCCACTTTTACCATTTAAATGATTGAATTCCAAATGTCATGGGAATTGCTCTTTTATCATTTAAATTTTCTCATACATAAAATACATTTATCTAAAATTCCTCTTTAAATTAAATGTTTATTATTTTAATATATCAAAATTTCTTTTTTTCCATTTAATTACATGGATCTCCATTATTATGGGAATTCCTCTTTTTGCATAAAAATAAAAATACCAAAAATTTCTCTTTTCTTTAATTAATTATTTATGCATAAATATTAAAAGTTAGTTTCCTATGAATTTGATGAAAATCATTCTTTTAGCATAGGATATCTAATCCTAGAATATGGTAGGAAGTCTTCTTTTCACATTATGCATAAAAATGAGTTGTGTATTAATTTCTAATTTTTTTGCCATAGCTTCGCTGCTATTATTGATAATTTTTAATATTTCTAGAAAGAATAAGACTTTGTAATATAATTATGATAAAATAATTATGATAAAATAACTATCCTTAGACTTAAATCCAGTTTATGGAATTAAATCATAAGTTTACCATAATTTTATTAGCATAAAATCATAAAAAGTCATTTTCTTAACCTCTAGCTTAAGAAGCTTAGATATTGATTTTGAATTAAGAATTTATCAATGAGAAGCATTCATTTGCTTAAGAATTAGTCATAGGAATGACTATTCTTTTGGGAGAGAGAGATATACATAAAAAGCATTCTAATTAAGCATAAAGATTAACGTTTTTGTGATTAATCATTAAAACTCTTAGAGAAAGCTTGATCTGCATTAAAAACAACTAAATTAAAACTTCTCAAGCTTGAGAGGGGTTGATGAGCAAAAGCACGACGACTGTAGAGGAGCACCAAAATTTTTAAGAAGAGCTTCAAAATTTTACAAAAGCCATGGTCGATACATGGGGTGATACCAACATTACGCATTACATGGTAAACGAGTTTCTTTATACTCATCAATTTGAAATGGTTATAAGGTATAAAGTATAGCTTTTGAATTGGTCCTATTTTCTTTTGCAGCACATTTTGTATCACATGGTGCATACTTCATGAATGAATATGGTTCTCTTGACATGTGGAGCACCCAAGGAATGGAAAAATCTCACTACCTAGCTAGAGGAGTATATTTCAAAAACACCCAACATGGAGGAGGAAAGACTTGTACAAATTACCTCAAAGAAATGTTCAATTGGTTCTATAGATATACTTTTGGGCGAAAACTATCAATGGAAAATGCTCGCACGAGTGATTCAGCAAAGGCAGCAAAGGCAGCATGAAATTAAGCCAAATTGAGGAGATCACTAAAGTGGAAAGCTGGCACAGGACCAACACGTCATGCGGCATGGAGATCATCAAGATGTCGAGAGAAGGAAGAATTTCGATTTAGTGTAGCGAAATTTTGTATGCAAAATTTAGAACATTTTGAAGTGTTGTAAACATTTTTGCTTAATTTAGACTTGTAATTAAAACTTATTCGTATCATTTCATTACATAAAAGATATAACAAAATATTTACAATGACAAGATAATTAACTGCTCTTGAGTCTCTTCTTTACTTTATCTTCCTCTCTTCACTAGGCATTTTTCCTCTATAGCGTGAAAAATTCTTGCAACGATAACCCTTGAGTGCATTTACATCTTCTAGTCTGGCACACCTAGAGCATAGCTAGCATAATAGAGGAAGTATCCGATTCTGGAAGGCCAAAATCCTATACCGTATCCAAAGATACAAATAGTAGCACACTTCTCTGACGTCACCGAAATGTGCCGTTGTGCCACGTGTAGGGCTGACATCATCACCGGAGTGCCATGTTGTAGGGCTTATGTCATCCTCGTGCAACAATGATGACATCGCATTCTATAAAATAGAGAAAATATTCATTTTGTTTTTGGTCGGGTACCATTGACGGCACGAGTATTTTCAAGTGATTATTTTCGTAACTTTGCATAGCATCATCTGCAATCCTCCCTCTAGGACACGAGTAGTACCATCCGTCAGGCTCCAATCAGGATTATTGCACCGTGGATAGCGCGTTCTCACCATCCTCCCTCAACGGCGTGATTAGACTAATTCGATAGGGTCTGATCTCAGTTATTGTGCTATTGACAATGACTCCTCGTCTTCATCTCTCTACGGCACGATCAGTCATATTCAACAGGCTCCAATACCTCCTATTGCACTGTGGACAGCTAGACAGCGCCTTCTCGCCTTCCTCCCACGGCGTGAGTAGACATATCCGACAGGCTCCGATCTCTCTTATCACACCGTGGATAGCACCGGCGAGAGTGTAGTCCTTCCCTAGACATAGCGTCCTCACAGTATGGCTCGCATAAAGAAAACTGCGAGGATGGTTTACCCAGATCCCTCCCTTTCTAAATATTCAGTGCTAGATCAAGATTTAGTGCTAGAGCAAGAGCCAGAGGCAACAACTTCTAAGCAACCATTAGAGAAGAAACAAGTAAAGGGTAGAACCAATTTATCTAAGGCAAGAACTTTTCTCTAGAGATAAAAGAAATTGTTTGCTAAGATAAGGAAAGCACAGGAGGCTACATGTAATAAAGTAGGAACTTTATTCAATAGGGTTAATAATGGGACAAGTCCATGTATAAAAGAGGGGACTTGGACCATGGTTGTAACTTTTGATGATCATTTTTAGAAATGGAAACTCATGTTTCTTGGAGCTCATGGCTTCTTGGCTTGTGGAAGGCTATTTCCATTCTCTTGGTGTGAGAGACTAAACACACTTAGGCATCATGTTTACATGGTGATTACTCATATTTTCATGCATTACATCCCTCCATTCCAATTGGTATCAGAGCTCTTGATTTTGATCATGGGCATGCATGGGTTGTTGGGAAAATTTGCTTGAAAATTTGAGTTTCTTTTAATTTTTTTTTCATTTTCTTGTAATCCTTGAGTGATTCTTGACAAATCTTCTCTAATCTTGCTTAATCTCATGGAGATGGTGAGCATTTCATGGAAATTGCTTGAATTTTGAGTGATTTTGGCCAATTTTGCCATTTTTGGACCAAATTTTGGGCCTCTGGACCAAAAATTTGGGGCAGTCGGGCCAAAACTTAGGGCAAGTGACTAATTGCAATTAACTTTTCTGTTAATCATGATTAGTAATCATCTTCTTCTTCCTCAAGCTTTCCATAGCCATGGGATGCTCTTCCTTTACCCGTTTTGATGCCAAACCTTAGGGTTTTTGTAGAGCTTTCTGAGATCTTTCATTTGAGCCTCTTCTTGCTAATTTTTTTTCTCAAGATTTGGGAGCTTTTGTTCATTTCTCCATGGCTGAAAATTGAGCTTAACCTACCTTCCACCATGAACCATATCTTGCAATTGCTAAGCTTACACTTCATAGGCATCTTTGTAAGCATTATCATCTCATGAGTGAGGCAAGAAAGCAACAAACGGCGGGCTGCAGGCTGCCGCCTCAAATCAGCGCTGAAATTTGGGAGAGGGAGAGCTAGGCTTCACCTAGCTCTACTACCTCAAGACATGGAAGCTTTGCAATAGGGTTTTTAGCTATTATTTGGAGCATATTTTCAAGCCTTATTCAAGCACATGGGAGGTGTATTGTGGCTGCAAATTTCAGAGCAAAAGAGAGCTACGTTTTTCTTCAACAAGAGGCTTCTTCAACATTTTCTACCATTGAAGCTTTCCGGATGACATTGGTGAGTGGTATGATCAATCTCTTGCAAGTTTGAAGCATTTGGTGGAGCTTTGGGAGTTGATTGGGGTTGGTTACATTCAGAAACCCTAAATTTCAGACATTAACCATTTGGCTTGACCATTCACATGCCAATGATGCTTGTCTATGCATTATTGCTTGCATTTGTGCAATGGATTGCTTCCACATGAGCCTTGGCCAAACAAGGGATCATATTTTTGGAGATTCTCTTCACTTTGATTCAATTGGCATGCCATTGATGGAGTATCAAGTTTACTCAATGCTTTTGGGAGCCATTCATGCTTATCTTTATGCCACATAGATGCCTTGAATCATCTACATAGCCATTCAATGCTATGACTTGCATTTTGGCATAAGAAAGCATAGCTCTTGGATCAATTTTGGGGGATTGAACTCATATTTCACAAGTGTCAATGTGTTGTTGGATGTTGTTGATGTTGGAATTTGTTTGATGGATGGTGAACACTTGGAGTGAGGAGAATGAGCATGAGTTCATGCGTATTGATTCATGAGAAAATTGTAAATGGCATGAGTCATGCCATATACTTGTAAGTGATCTCTTCCATTACATTCACATCATTTTTGTACCTACACTCACCATTGCTACCACTTCAAGTTTTCTAGAATCTAGCAATGTGTGAGGGTACCTTGGCATTGGTTGGAGAGGCCAAGGGGAGAATGTCTTGAACTCTTTGTGCCGTGATTGCCTTGGAAAAGCGGTACAAAGAGGGATTAGGTACACGGAGTGAAGAAATGGCCTCAACCTTCACCTTGGAGGAAAACTTGGTGAAGGGGTGAGAAGGGCTTGGCCGGGAGATCGGCAAGCTTCAACGCGCGTCCTCAACAATCCTCACATCGACTTTATGGATGCATTTGGGCAATGGGGCCCCCTATTCCATCATATTGTGTGGATGTTGCTAATGCCTTGATGGACAAAGATTGCATAAGAGCTTTCATGGCATTGTGGGATGCAAAGAGCATTGTATTTTGATTTCAGAAATTTCATTTTCAGTTGAGATTTGGCTCCATTTACAAAGGAGACTATGGCGAAATCTTTCCAAAATCTTGGCTATGCATGGCAATTGAGGTTGGTGAAACATTAATTGCAGACCTTGGGATGCAAAGGAAGTGCAAAAGGTGCTAACAAAGGTGCGGGAACAAGCAAGGATCATTGGGGGCACAAAAGGGTCACTTGGGCAAGAAAATTGCAGATTTACAAAACCCTAATTCAGTCCCAAACCTTTTGGACTGAATTAAAGGTGATCATACGAGCTCTTAGTGCTTCCTTAGAGCTACCCAATGAGCCCTTAACCTTTCCGTTTCGATATCTCTTTGGGGTAGAAATTAGGGTTTTTGCAGAAACAGTAAACCCTAATTCAGTCATAGGGGTTTTAAGGTCTTCAAGATCTAATCACATAGGCTCGTAGTACTCATCGAGGGCTTCGATTTGAGCTAAGAAGTTTTGCATTCGGATATTTCTAGCTCAAGTTATGCTCAAAATACTATTTCAGCCTATAACCCTGTAAACCCTAAAACAGAGAATAGTAGCACTTCTCACCTCTTAAGGGTCTTTGTATAGTGGTCTAGTACACCTCATTAGCTCTCCAACAAGCTCTAGACCACTTCAATCGGACATCCCTACCTCAAGTTAGAGCCAAATCTTTGAAACCGATACTTTCCATGGGAACGAGGACAAGAGGGCGACCAAAGCATAACACCTTGACTCCCGACGAGGTAGAGGGAGAAGAAGCAATTATGGAGCAAGGAATCTTAGATGCTCCGGAAGATACTTGTGGGCATACTTCAAGGGAAGTGCATGAAGAAGTGAATGTTGGAAGTGCCCACAAGCCCACCCCACAAGCGTCACATACCATCCCCATCGATTCGATCATGCAAATGCTGATGCAAATGAATGCGAAGATGGACACGATGGCTACAAGGGTGGAGGTCAATGATAGACTTGATACTATGGCCACAAGGATGGAAGTCTTGGAAGAGAGGGTGGCTCGGCCAATGAGCCAACCTTCATTTGATAGTGGTCATGGTGTTTCACATGCAGGCAAGCAATATGGGACAGCTTTTGAAGGCCGTAGGGAAGGCAAGCTACCTATGGCACAAGAGGTTTCTCCCAAAGTAATGCATGAGCATGCCACCAAGAATGCTACTTTTGGATTCATGGCGGATGCACGGAGGCCCCTTGTCAAGGACATGTTTCATTCTTCTTTTCACTCGGGTCCATCTAATTCCAATATGCACATGATTGATGAAGAGGTGGTACTCGATTGGAACCAATTGTCCTTTGCCCAAAGACAAAGGGATGCTCATGAGAAGTGGATGGAGTTACCAAATGACATCAAGAGGGACTACAAAGACTTTGCGCAATTCATGGAATCGTATATGAAGATGCAAAGGTTCAAACCCTCTACCCAACATGACAACCCATCCTACACAGCTTCTAAGGATGTCAAAGACAAAGTCTCACTATCAAAGTTCAAAGGTGATGGATCATCTCCGCAAGAGTTGGAGGAGTGGGCTACTAAGCTTGACACTTATTTCCAACTTTACCCAAAAAGTGAGCGTGATATGGTACAATTTGCTTCCTTACACCTTGAAGATTATGCACATCAATGGTGGAGGCACTTGGTCAAACAAGGGAACACGCCATCAACTTGGGAAGGATTGAAGCGGGAGATGAACTTGGCCTTCATTTCACCCCTAGTGCTTGACCGTTACCATGAAGAATGGTATGTACTTTCTCAAAAGGGGATGATGGTGAGAGATTATATCAAGAAATTTTTGAAGCTTTCAATGTATGTGGAAGGCTTGAGTGAAGACATGAAGATGAAAAAGTTTGTGCATGGGCTTGAACACTTCATCAAGGCGGATGTGTCGGCTCAAAGGCCTAGCTCTCTCAAAGAAGCTATGAGGTTAGCCGAACTCTATGAGCCAAAGTACAAGAGATCTCAGCCCATGACCTTCACCAAGGACACACTCAAACCAACCACTACTTCTTACAATTTTGGGAAAGGTCCTACCTCTACATTACCATCCTCTAATCCAAGAACTCCTACATCATTTGGGGGTGGACAGCCAAAGAATGGGATACATCAATTTGATGCCAAAAGGAGTAGTGACTTCATGAAGAAGAAGCCCTTTCAACCCTTCAAGAAGACTCAAAGAATGGATGATCCAAAGATTGAGGAGTTGAGAAGCAAAGGGCTATGTTTCAAGTGCAAAGAGAGGTGGTCACCCGGGCATGTGTGCAAATCAAAGAAGATTGTGGCCACTATGATCCTCATGGATGAGGAAGAGAACAAGGATGACTCTCATGACATTGAAGAATGGAAGGATTGCAATGAAGAAGCACATGAGGAGTCACTTGAAGACCATTCTTTCATCACGGAGGATGGTGAGTTTCCGTTTGATCCGGGAGGTAGAGTTAAGGAAAGCCTTGTGGATGGAGACATGCCTACAAATGCAGAAATTTCAGCTTGCATATGCTCTATCTCGCAAGAGTTGTTGGCGGGTTGCAAGAACCCAAGCACACTAAGGTTGGTGGGGACCATCAATGGGAGGGTTGCACATATTCTTGTGGATTCCAGGAGCACTCATAGCTTCATCAACTCTAAATCCATCAACTCTCTCAAACTCAACACAAAGAAGACACCTACAACGTTCCAAGTGCAAGTGGCAAATGGGGAAAGTGAGAAGACTAGCTTGGTTTGCCCTTCTACAAAAGTGGTTTTATCCTCTTCATACACTTGGGAAGGTGATTTGGTGGTTTTGGATATGGGTCCCATCGACATTATCATGGGGTGTGATTGGTTGGCTTCACTTGGTGACATTCACATGAACCTTCAACAAGGTTTCATGAGCTTTCTACATCATGGGCAACAAGTGGTACTTGCTGCAAATGCACCTAAGAAGCTCTCTTTGATCACTCCAAGGCGACTCAAGAAAGAGATTAAGGCTTTTGACACTATCTATGTGTTACATGTTACCCAAGAGGGGATGGAAGGCAGTGGACAGCACATAGATGAGGAAATGGCAACTCTTCTTAAGGAGTATGAAGATATTTTTGCAAGTGCCAAAGAGTCTACCACCTAAGAGGGTCTTATTGATGAATACCTTGTCAAATGGAAGCAATTACCCATGGATGAGGCTACTTGGCAATCATTGGAGTATGTCCAACAACATGGCTTACTTGTGGATGACTTTCCGTGACCAAGTGGTATGGTTTACTTGAGCAAATTGGGTAATATGAGGAGAAGTATACATGCTGTAATTTCTGGACAGCTTTGGGAAGGTCTACTATTGGGCCTATTTTTCTACTCCAACAAGCTTCATGGCGTATCCTAATGAAGGATTATGATGTGGGCTACATATGGCTGAGTGTACATATCATTTTCAGCCCAATATATGGAGTCTAAATGAAGGATTTTCAAGGGTCTTCATCGACTAGAAGGGCTGTCATAACAGTCCCACTCATACACTTTGGGCTTGAAGCTTTGTGGACTTGTACGCATCCAAATTTTCATTGTATATGTGCTTTGGATGTACTTGAGAACTCTTAACCACTTCCCATCGATTACATTAGAGTCTCATACTTTGAGATTGTACATGTTATTGATTTTGAGGACAAAATCTTTGGGAAGGGATGGTTTGTAATAAAGTAGGAACTTTATTCAATAGGGTTAATAATGGGACAAGTCCATGTATAAAAGAGGGGACTTGGACCATGGTTGTAACTTTTGATGATCATTTTTAGAAATGGAAACTCATGTTTCTTGGAGCTCATGGCTTCTTGGCTTGTGGAAGGCTATTTCCATTCTCTTGGTGTGAGAGACTAAACACACTTAGGCATCATGTTTACATGGTGATTACTCATATTTTCATGCATTACATCCCTCCATTCCACTACACATCTACTCATCCCTAGGGCACCATTCCTGAGAATTATAAGAACAATAAGTGACAGTATCAAAGGGCAAGGACATTATAGATGGTGGCAGAGCAGTGTACTGGCATGTCTTCAAAAAGCTTGTGAAGACTTTCTTATAGACTTCATGAATGATAGCCTCATATGTGCTGCCCATGCAAGAAGAGTCACTTTAATGGATAGAGACATGACACTTGTTAGCAGGGTGAGGTATAGGTTAGATAAATTTCTTCATGCCAACAATGAGGGATAAGAAAGCCTTTGAGATCCTTGCAATTTCCCCAGCATTGAAAAGAAAATCAAAGGCAGATAATATTAAAGTTGAAGAAGTTACTTCCCCTCCCAAGAAGAAGAAGAAAAGAAAGTTGGTTAGGAAATCTAAGCCAGATGATAAGAGTTTTGAGGAGGTGATGGAAAAGGTCTCACATGTGCATGATAGCTTAAAGACCCTTGTGCAGCTGGAGAGGGCCAATACTCAGAGGCTTGCCCAAGTACCAGGGCAGCTAATCTACAATCTTGGCACAGTGGAGGAAGAAGCTAACTATCACTCTCAACATAAATGTTTTGATTATAATTAAATATAAATTATATAGTTTATAGTAACTTGGAAAATGAACGAGATATTAATGAAGAAACCAATTAAATATAAATTATATAATTTATAATAGTAACTTGGAAAATGAACCATGTATATAAGTATAATGAAGGAACTAATTAAATATAAATTATACAATTTATAGTAATTTGTAAAATGAACCATGTTTATAACTATAATGAAGGAACCAATTAAATATAAATTATAAGATTTATAGTAACTTGAAAAAAGAACCATGCATATAAGTATAATAAAGAAACCATGCATATAAGTATGCCGAAAAAACCAAGAATAAATTAGTAATGAAAATGTCAAAACTTTAACCTCACATTTCAACATGTTTTATACATAGCATTGTACCCTTCATATGGAAATCCATATTATTTGTTGTTACCCTTGATAGCTTCCATTGGGAACTTGCTAGCTCACACAAGTTGTGATACATCAACACTTCTGATTGACTATCAAAAAAGTTATGGTTATCATCTTACTTTGCATATACAAGGCACCCTTCACCACATGTGAGCCTTGTGAGCCTTGTACAATGATGTCTTCCCATTCATCATTTTGTGCGTTTGTGGCTGGCGTGTTTACTTGAGTGCACTTTAAAGAGAAAAATGTAAAAATCATTGCATTGTGATTCCAACTAAGTGGATATTTTTGTTCACATATCATATTACCTTGTTTGAAGTGAGGTCCACAAAATATATCACTTATATATATCACATGATAAGGTACATGACACTCTCTTCGCTTAACATTGTTTCATACCCCATCATAAATGATTACAAGATTTAGAGTTCCCACCACTGCTGAAGAAATATTGAGTTTAGTTAGATGGCGTTACATATCAGTTTAAATCCAAGAGGCCCTTCTAGGTATGTTGGGCTCACTAGCTTGTAGTAGATGATATGGAGTTTTAGGGCTTTGGCCATAATAAGGGGAATCATGATGGTGCAAGGACTATTGTGAACATAAAATTATGTGTTGACACAAGGGTAAACAAGGAGAAGATATATATATATATATATATATATATATATATATATATATATATAATGTTACATCAATGTAGTGAATTTTCTAAGGGAAAAGTTGTTACACAAGGCTTGATCTAGCTACCCATTTGAAGAGAGGGAAATAACTCGACTATTCTAGGAGATTAGAAAGGAAATGTGGACTCAGCTAGAATGTGTAGCTATAAACCTATCTCTAAGTCTCACTCCTTGGTCTGTGTTTTGGTGGATTCATAGAAGATGATAGCATGGCACTAATAAGGACAAGAATATTTTCATATTGTTGCAGTGCTTTTATGTTATTTCTTTGTTGGAGAAGATGCTATAATAAAGAACATGTTATATTTTCTCATTCTTTTCCTTGTAGAGGCCATGGAAATGATGAAGATCTCATTAACAATCCTATGTATGCAAGACATTATGACACACTTTGTGATTTGGATACAATTTTGTAGTCAATGCAAAGGTGGATAATGTTAAGGGTGTTGACTTTTACTACACATCTTCATAGAACATTAGTAGATACTCTTTGAATTTCTCAACTTGCCACCTTTAAACAATGTTGATGGACTTGAAAAAGCCGAGCGTCAAACAAGAGCAATAAATCATTACAACCCATCTCCTTGAATTTAAGTTCCTTAGTTTTCTTCCTCTTTCTCTCACCATCAAATATTTTCATTAAAATTGGATTACTATTAACTATCATCTCATGAGGAAGGAAGTGTGTTATTCTTTATAAAACATAATTTTACTAAGACATTTGAAGTGGCTCTTGTGGCATAAAATATGTTCCTAAAGGAATGTAACAATCCTCTTGGAATGCTCAAAATATTTACACCCACATTTGGTCCATTTGCTTGTAGGATTGCATGTAGGTGCATGTAGGATTGCATGTAGAGAAGGGGCCAGCCCATAAGGCTACCCTAGGGCAGAGCCTTGTGCCCTTGTTGTGGGCATGGGGAAGGTGTAGAACCACCCCCACTCTCTCTCTCTCTCTCTCTCTCTCTCTCTATTTTTCTACACATCTAGTATTTCAAACAATGTTGCACATTACTACCGTGAATTACCTCTTCGGTGCCTGAGTAGAATCACACACTCTTGTAGAACACCTTTGTGGCTCCAGCCGGCTCCTAACTCTGTCTCGAGCTATGTGAGGACAAACTTCTTGCTGACCTCATCCTAGACCCTGCATTTAAATGAAAACTCTATGTTTATTTAGTAGTTCAATTACAATTCACAACCATCTCATATTATAATCAAAGATCTCTTACCCCCATAGCTTGTGGACCTCAAGCATATAGAGGTCCACAAGGTCTCGAAGAAGCCAACAACAAAAAACCTTGCCTCCATATCGGTCCACTATGTGTCCCCACTCACGTCGATGGAGCACTCTATGCCCATGTCCCCTATACAGGACCGTGGCACCAACGGCTATGGGACTAGCTTCTAGAGCAGATCTATGACACTCTACTCGTCACTCCTATAAGGAAATTAAAACTTTCGAGCATGTGGAGGGGACCACCCCAATATGCTCTCAAAGTTTGGTAAACATCAGAGCATGTTTGGATTAGCAATTAGCGCCGAGTGTGGATTTATCAAGTCTCTTAGTGCTTGAGAGGCCATGGAAAATATCACTCTTCCCTATGTTATCATACCCGCACATGCTCCAATGGTCACCAAACTGTGTGAGCATGTAGGTGGGACCACACCCACATGCTCGCAAAGTTTGGTCAGCATGAGAGCATGTTCGGATTAGTGCCGAGTGCAGATTTTCTAACTCTCTTACTCCTTCGGAGGCCATGGAAAATCTCGCTCTTCCCAATGCCATTGTACCCAAACATGCTCCGATAGTGACTAGACTTTGCAAGCATGTGGAGGGGACCCACCCCCACATGCTCGCAAAGTTTGTCAGCAGCATCAGAGCATGTTTAGATTAGTAATTAGCACCTAGTGCAGATTTCTCATGTCTCTTAGTACTTGAGAGGCCCGTAAAATCTCGCTCTGATCCATGCCATCGTACCCAAACGTGCTCCGATGCGCTGACCAAAATTTGCAAGCATATGGGGGGAACCAACCCCCACATGGTCCCAAAGTTTGGTTAGCATCGAATCATGTTTCAATTAGCAATTAGCGCCCAGTGGTGTGGGCTTTTCAAGTCTCTTAGTGCTTGAGAGCCCATAGGAAATCCCGCTCTTTCCCATGCCATGGTATGCACAGATGCTTGGATGGTGACCAAACTTTGCGAGCATGGGGGGACCCACCCCCACATGCTCCCAACATTTGGTCAACAGCAGATCATGCTTGGATTAACAATTAGCGCCCAATGCGGATTTCTAAAGTCTCTTAGTGCTTGAGAGGCCATGGAAAATCTTGCCCTTCCCCATGCCATCCTACCCAAACATGCTCCGATGGTGGTGACCAAACTTTGCAAGCATGTAGAGGGGACCCATCCACACATGCTCACAAAAGGCGTGGTCAACATCAAAGCATGTTTTTATTAGCAGGTAGCGCGTGGTGCGGATTTCTCAAGTCTCTTAGTGCTTGAGAGGTCATGTAAAATCTCGCTCTTCCCTATGCCATTGTACCCAAACATGCTTCCATGTGGTGACCAAACTTTGCGAGCATGTAGGGGGGACCCACTCCCACATGCTTGCAAAGTTTGGTCAACATCGGAGAATGTTTGTATTAGCAATTAGCGCCCAGTGCATATTTCTCACATCTCTTAGTGCTTGAGAGGCCATGGTGGTGAATCTCGCTCTTCCATATGCCATCATACCCAAATATGCTCTGATGGTGACCAAACTTTGTGAGCATGTGGGGGGACCCACCCCCACATGCTCACAAAGTTTGGTCAGCATCGGAGCATGTTTGGATTAGCAATGAGAGCCAAGTGCAGATTTCTCAAGTCTCGTAGTGCTTGAGAGACCATGGAAAATCTTGCTCTTCCCGATGCCATCGATGGTGGCCAAACTTTGCAAGCATGTAGAGGACCCATCCCCACATGCTGGCAAAGTTTGGTCATCAGCATCCTAGCATGTTTGGATTAGCAATTAACACCCATTACGGATTTCTCAAGTCTTTTAGTGTTTGAGAGGCCATGACAAATCGTGCTCTTCTCGATGCCATCGTACCCAAACATGCTCCGATGGTGACCAAACTTTGCGAGCATGTGGGGGGACCCACCCCCACATGCTTGCAGACTTTGGCCAGCATATCAGAGCATGTTTGGATTAGCAATTAGAGCTGAGTGCAGATTTCTCAAGTCTCTTAGTGCTTGAGAGGCCATGAAAAATCTCGCTCTTCCTGATGCCATTATACCTAAATATGCACCTATGGTTGACTAAACATTACACACATGTGGGAGGGATCCACCCCCATATGCTCGCAAAGTTTCATCACCATCTGAGTATGTTTGGATTAGCAATTAGCACCCAATGAGCGGATTCTGCAAGTCTCTTAGTGCTTGAGAGGCCATGGAAAATCCCGCTCTTCCCCATGCTATCTCACCCAAACATGCTCAGATGGTGACCAAACTTTGCGAGTATGTAGGGCGGACCCACTCCCACTTGCTCACAAGGTTTGGTCTACATTGGAGCATGTTTGGATTAGTAATTAGCACCGAGTGTAGATTTTTCAAGTCTCTTAGTGCTTGAGAGCCCATGGGAAATCTTGCTCTTCCCCATGCCATTGTACTAAAAAATGCTCCGAAACTTTGCGAGCATTTGGAAGGGACCCACTCCACATGCTCGCAAAGTTTGGTCAGCATCGGAGCATGTTTGGATTAGTAATTAGCGCCTAGTGCGGATATTTCAAGTGTCTTAGTGCTTGAGAGCCCATGGGAAATCCTGCTCTTCCCCTTGTCATCGTACCCAAACATGGTCCGATGGTGACCAAACTTTATGAGCATGTAGGGGGGACTTACCCCCACATGCTCGCAAGGTTTGGGCAATATCGGAGCATGTTTGGATTAGCAATTAGTGCCCAGTGCAGATTTCTCAAGTCTCTTAGTGCTTGAGAGGCCATGGAAAATCCCGCTCTTCCCCATGCCATCATACCCAAACATGCTTCGATGGTGACCAAACTTTGCGAGCATGTGGGGGAACCCATCCCCACATTCTCACAAAGTTTGGTCACCATCCAAGCATGTTTGGATTAACCATTAATGCCTAGTGTGGATTTCTCAACTCTTTTTGTACTTGAGAGGCTATGTAAAATCTTGCTCTTCTCCATGCCACAGTACCCAAACATACTCCGATCGTGACTAAACATTACGAGCATCTGGAGGGGACCCACCCCCACATGCTCGTAAAGTCTGGTCACTATCAAAGCATGTTTGGATTAGCAATTAGCGCCTAGTGTGGATTTCTCAACTCTCTTAGTACATGAAGCCATGTAAAATCTCACTCTTCCCCATGCTATCGTACCCAAACATGCTTCGATGCTGACCAAACATTGGGAGCATGTGGGGGTGAGTAACCCCCACATGCTCGCAAATTCTGGTCAGCATCGTAGCATGTTTGGATTAGTAACTAGCGCCTAGTGCGGATTTCTCAACTCTCTTAGTACCTGAGAGGCCATGTAAAATCTCGCTCTTCCCCATGCCACAGTACCCAAAGATGCTCTGATGGTGCGAGCATGTGCGAGGGACCCTCCCCCACATGCTCGCAAGGTTAAGTCAGCATCAAAGCATGTTTAGATTAGCAATTAGCGCCCAGTGCGGATTTTTCAAGTCTCTTAGTGCTTGAGATCCCATGGGAACTCTTGCTCTTCCCCATTCCATCGCACCCAAAAATCCTCCGCTGGTGACCAAACTTTACGAGCATGTGGGGGGGCCCACCCCCACATGCTAAAAGAGTTTGGTAAGCATCGGACCATGTTTGGATTAGAAATTAGCACCTAGTGCGGATTTCTCAAGTCTCTTAGTTCTTGAGAGGAAATGGAAAATCTCGCTTTTTCCCATGCCATCGTACATAAACATGCTCCAATGGCGACAAAACCTTGTGAGCATGTAGAGGGGACCCACCACCCCCACATGCTCACTAATTGCTAATCCAAACATGCTCCGATGCTGACCAAACACTTTCAGTATGTGGGGGGTAGGTCCCCACACATGCTCGCAAAGTTTGATCACCATCGTATCATGTTTGGGTACAATGGCATAGGGAAGAGCGAGATTTGTCGTGGCTTCTCAAGCACTATGTACCTTTGGCACCTACTAGAGTTTAGGTGCTGCCCTGGGAGCCTGTGCTTCTTGCATTCTACCATGCATAATGTGCTTGAAAGAATGACCCTAGAGCCATGATTTCAAGCACATTGTGCAGGTAGAATGGACCTAAGGCAAGCACAATGTGCTCTAGAAGGCCCTACGACCATTCTCCTACATAATGTGCTTGAAAGAATGGCCCTAGGGCTATTCTACTTGCACTATGTGCTTGAAAGAATGGTCAATATTTCAACCACATTGTGCCTGGTAGAGTGGCCATAGGGCCAAATGTTGTAAAAAACATTCTACTTGTTGCAAGAATGGTCCTAGTACTATTCTACCATGCACATTCTTGATGTTTTATGCATACACATGTAGAGTTTATCCCTAGTACCATTTTGAAATTCTGACAGTTAACACAAGGCAATAGAGAATGGCCATTAGAAGCACCTTATGCATGGTATATAGGTCCTAAATGTGCCTTATAAGGTCCTTTGGGTCATCATTTCAAGTACATTATGCACATAGAATGGATCTATTGCCATTTCAAGTACATTATGGACATAGAATGGATCTATTGCCATTCTAAAGCACAAGGACCATTCTCGCAAAGGTAGGTAGAATGGCCCAAGGATCATTCTAAAATTTACCAACAGTTAACACACAAGGGATTGGATAATGGCCCTAAGACCATTCTCGCAAGTACAATGAGCTTTATAATGGCCATTAGGCCATTCCACCATACACAATGTGCTTGAAAGAATGGCCCTAGGGACATCCTAAAGCACATCATGGATGGTAGAATGGCTCTAGGACCATTCTTTCAAGCACATTGTGTAAGTAGAATGGCCGTAAGGCACATATTACAAGCACAATGTGCTCTAGAACGTCCCTATGACCAGTCTCCTACTACACAATGTGCTTGAAAGAATGGCCAACCTTTCAACCACATTGTGCATGGTAGAATGGCCCAGGGCCATTGTAAAACACATTCTACTATTTAGAATTTCCCTAACCACAATTCTACCATGCACATTCTTATGTTTTATGCATGCGCATGTAGAGTTTGGCCCTAGGACCATTTTGAAATTCATCAAAAGCAGTTGACACAAGGAAATAGAGAATGGCCATAACACCATTCTTGCAACCACGTTGTGCATGGTAGATAGGCCCTAGTAGATGTGCTTTTTTATAATGTCCCTAGGGTCATTCTTTCAAGTACATTGTGCAAATAGAATGGCTCTATGGCCATTCTTAAGCACACAATGGATGGGAAAATTGTAGTAGGTCCAATCTTTTAAGGATATTGTGCTTGGTAGAATGGCCCTAAGGCTATTCTAGAGCACAATGTAATTGCAAGAATGGTCCTAGGACCATTCTGAAAATTCACTAATACTTGGCACAAGACAATGGAGAGTGGCCCTAGGGCCATTCTACCATCCATAATGTGATTTGGAATGGCCCTATTCTAAAGCACATCATGGATGAGGGAATGGCCCCTATTTCAAGCATATTATGTAGGTAGAATGGACCTAGGGGCATTTGTAAACACACTGTGGTTGTAAACACACAGTGCTTGTAAACACACTGTGCTTGTAAACACACTGTGCCATTCTACCATGCATAGTCTTGACGTTTCACGCATGCACATGTAGACATTGGCCCTAGAACCATCTTAAAACTCACACAAGGAGTTGACACAAGGTAGTAGAGAATGACACTAGGACTATTCTTGTAAGAATAATGTGGTCTAGAATGACCAAAAGGCCATTCTACCATGCACAATGTGGTTTAAGGGAATGTCCCTAGGGCCATTCTACCATGCACAATGTGGTTTAAGGGAATGTCCCTAGGGCCATTCTAAAGCACACCATGGATGGTAGAATGGCCCTAGGGCCATTCTTTCAAGCACACCATAAATGCAAAATACATCAAGATTATGCATGGAAGAATGGCCCTAGGGCCATTCTGGTAAGCACAATGTTCTTGAACGAATGGCCCTAGGGCCACTTTTTCAAGTCCATGGTGTGCTTTATAATGGCCCTAGGGCCATTATTTCAAGCACATTGTGCTTACAAGAATGGCCCTAGGTGCATTCTTCCATGGACAATCTTGAAGTATTTTACATGCATGTGTAGATATTGGCCCTAGGGAGTGGATAATGGCCCTAAGACCATTCTTGGAAGAACAATGTGCTTTGGAATGGCCCTAAGGCCATTCCACCATGCACAATGTGCTTAGGCCCATTCTAAAGAACACCATGGATGGTAGAATGGACCTTGTTCCAATCTTTCAAGCACATTGTGCATGGTAGAATGTCCTAGGGCCATTCTTTTAAGCACATTGTGCAGGTAGAATGGTTACAGTACCATTATACCATGCACAATCTTGATATTTTATGCATGCACAGGTAGATAATTGCCCTAGAATACCATGGACGGTAGAATGGCCTTAAGGTCATTCTTTCAAGCAAGTTGTGAATGGTAGAATGGCCCTAGGGACATTCTAAAGCACATTGTGCTTATAAGAATGGCCCTAGGACCATTATGAAATTTACCAGATGTTGGCACAAGAGGGTGGAGAATGGCTACTAGGGACATTCCATGATCCACAATGTGCTTTGGGATATCACTAAGGGCATTCTATCAAGCACATTATGCTCGGTAGAATGGCCCTAGGGTCATGGTAAACCACATTGTGATTGTAAGAATGACCCTAGGGCCATTCTACCATGCCAAATCTTCAATGCATGTGCATGTAGAGAATGGCCCTAGGTTCATTCTAACATGCACCAATAGTTGGTACAAAGGGGTATAGAATGGCCCTAGGGCCATCCCACGTTCCATGATATGCTTTAGTATATTCTTCTAGGACCATTCTAAAATTAACCATCTGTTGGCTTAAGAGGGTGGAGAATGGCCCTAGGGCCATTGTTTCAAGAACATTATGCAAGTAGAATGTCCCTAGTGCCATTATAAATCAAATTGTGCTTGCAAGAAAGGCTTAGGGCCATTCTACCATGGATAATCTTGATATATTTTTCATGCATATGTAGATATTGGCCCTAGGAACACTCTAAAGTTCACCATAGTTGACACAAGGGAATGGAGAATGGCCCTAAGAGCATGCCATTTTGAAATTCACAAGTTGTTGGTACAAAAAGGTAGAGAATGGCCTTAGGGCCATTCTATCACCCATAAGATGATTTGGAATGGCACTAGGACCATTCTAAAGCACATCATGGATGGTAGAATGGCCTTAGGGCCATTCTTTCAAGCATATTCTACAAGTAGAATGGACCTATGACCATTCCAAAACACATTATTCTTGCAAGAATGACCCTAGGGCCATTCTACCATGCACATTCTTGATGTTTTATGCATGCACATGTACAAATTGACCCTTGGACCATTCTAAAATTTACCAGCAGTTGACATAAGGCAATAGAGAATGGCCCTAGGGATTGGCATGCACATCTGGAGATTGGCCCAAGGAACATTCTTAAATTTACTAGTAGTTGACACAAGGGAGTGGAGAATGGACCTAGGACCATTCTCACAATTACAATGTTCTTTCTAATGGCCCTAAGGCCATTCTACCATGCACAATGTACTTGAAAGAATGGCCCTAGGGCCATTCTAAAGTACATCATGGATGGTAGAGTGGCCCTAGTGCCATTTTTTCAAGCACATTGTGCAAGTAGAATGGCCCTAAGGCACATCTTGCAAGCACAATGTGCTCTAGAATGGCCCCATGACCATTCTCCTACATAACATGCTTGAAATAATGGCCCTAGGGCTATTCTACCTGCATGTGCAATGTGCTTGAAAGAATGGCCAATCTTTCACAACATTGTGCATGGTAGAAGGGCCATTTCCAAAAGGTCAAGCGAGCGACCACTGCTCACTAATAATGAATCCACACCGTTGGGTGAGAGGATCTTGTCCCCATTAGGGGCCCTGGCTAACAGTGGAACCCCTGACCACCTCCTAACCATTAATGGTCACAATAATAACCCCATCAGTAACCATTAATGGTCACAATAATAACCCCATCAGTTTATAAGCTGGTTTTCCCACCAAAGACACATGCATCAACACAATAGATTCTCCTCATAATGGGGAACTCCCAATGGTGAAGATTTTGGAATAGTTCTCGTTCATAGAATAGTATTCCAGCTCCACTATCTCATCGGCCAATGAGAGCTCACACATTATGATACTAAATCTCAATGTGCTTTGTTCGAACATGAAACATAGGATTATTAACATTAGCCATGCAAATTTGGCTATCACATTGCAAGGATGTAACCCCACTAATTTGAACTCCCACTCCACTAAAATAGTTCTCAGCCATACTACTTCACAACAAGTAGCAAAACAAAATACCTTGTACTTAGCTTCTGTAGGCTTGTTCTTGCTAGTCCAAGAGAAAGCATCAGAACCAAGTGAAAAACAATATCTAGAAACTAATTTCCTAGAATCATAATCTCTTGCATAATTTGAATCACAGTAACACATGTGAGTGACACCTACACTGTAGTCATGCCATACTCGAGATTATCTTTGATGTACCTAAGTACTCGTATCCCTTGATTCTAATGAATCTCCCTTGGCTTGTTAGAAAACCTGGTCAAAACACGAACTGTGAAGCTGATATCAAGTGTAATGTTAGTGAGAAAAATTAAACCTCCCACGAGCTTCTTGTATTTATTAGGAAGGTGAAACAGACCTTAAGTCAATAATGGCTAAAGAGAGATGTCTACCCATGCAACTATGATATGATGATAGTTTAGAACGACTAGGGCTCAGGACAATCTAGTAACTTGGCATCATGATAGTTCTATAATTGGATGCTAATTTTGTAAGAAAGGTAAATGAGACCTATAAATTGGGAATGGCTAAAGACGTGCCTACAAACCTTTATTGGAGGGGTATAAAAAGAAATATTGTGTAGTTCATTGTTTTCATTGGTGCATTTTATTGAGGTTTTGTAATCTTACTAAAGATCACGATATCTAGGTAGTTATAGCTTGTGAGGAGGAGAAAGTGTCTTAGGAACTCAAGTTGACGTTAAAGGGAGAATGGTGCAAGAACTAGAACTATCAATTCACGTGAGGAACTAATGTGTAAGTGAGGGCTCATTTAGCATGTTTGTTAAATAGGTGAGGAGTCATATTTTCTTTAATTTCATCATAGAACTAATGTGTAAGTGAGGGCTCATAAAGCATGTTTGTTAAATAGGTGAGGAGTCAACTTTGCTTTTATTTCAACATAAAAATAATGGGGATGTGTATTTCTCATGCTTTAAAGGTTTGTGTTCCAAGCTAGACTAAGCCATGTTTATCAAGATAGTCTACATGTGCTAAACAATAACACATAATAAGATAAGTTTAACTAGCACTTCTACATGGTGAGGATGAATTACAAATGACTTGTAATATACTAAAACAAAATCATAAGAAATTGTAGACGTATGTAGTATGGAATGCATTGGCTGATTATTCAAAGAGTTGAAACAAAAAAAGGGACTTTGAGGCTCAAACAAAAACTTGGAGACATGGAAGTGATTGAAAATGAATTGATTTAAACTATAGTAGATCTAGGTAATCATGAATTATGTTTGATTTTGCAACAAAGAGGAGGACAATTTTTGTTCAAGGTTCCTAGTTGTTTTTGTGACATTGGTTCTTGAGAGGGGCAACTTGGATATCTTAACAAGTGATGAATGACAACTTATCCCCAATGATTATTTTAAGGATGATGATTGCTAAAAGGGGGAGATAATGTTACAATCCCTACAAGTACACATCATCAAAGCATGGGACCTAATAGTGGCATATGATTACACATTATCACTTAGGTAATTGCTTTATATTGTGAAGATTTTGCTTTCGTTGTTGTGTTACATGGGCATTAAAACTTAGGCCCTAAGGAAAGCTTGTTTTGGTAGTTCTCTATTTTCCACTCATTTTCCCTAATCTCCTCTGGACATTCATCTCTTCCCTCAACTAGCCCCCACAAATTCTTCCTCATGCGCAAATACATGGTCTTTGTTTGCCATGTATGGAACTGCTCCCTCTTAAATTTAACTATTTCTTGTGCAGTGCTCATGATGATGTGAAGGGGGTCTTACCTCTTAATCTAATTCAAGATTTAAGGGTAGTGTCTACCCTTTTACAACTCCAATATGATATTTAATGATGATTACAACAAGTTTATCACCATGAATTCACTAAAAAAAATATATAAAGCCAAGGGTAAGTGATCTGTACTAATAAATGGTTGGGATATCAAACCATCTTTGAATTGCAATCTAAAGTGATAGGGATCTGATAGGGATCTGTATCAGATACCCAATGGTAAATCTGAACCATCAATTACACCAAAATATAGTGATTAGTGTTAGTTAATCAGTGATTAGTAAAATAATACCCTGTTTGGTGTACAAAAAATAGAGTTGCGGGGAGACTAGATCTGGTGTCTTAGAGTTCAAATGAGCTCAAATCCTTTCAAAGATATCAATAACAGTTAGTCTAGTAGAGGATCAAGCCAAGAAAAAAAATATTTGACCAAACATTGAATGCTTAATCTCTGTTTTACCAAAGTCACTTGCAGATTTGATGTAGAGCTTGATGCCTCTTCTTCTTGAGGAATTTCGCAAATCTGAGATCACCAGCATGTTCAGAGCATCCAAAAACCTCTTGAGCTAGCTCCTTTGCTCCCAATTCCAAGTAGTGAAGAGCAATTTGAAGTTTTCCTCAGAAAAGTAGGCACTAGTAAAATCGCCAATTTCTGCAGATCCTCTCGACGGTTTGACGATTTGAGGTGGCTCACTGAAGCGTGGGGAATCTACTTAGGTGTGGCTAAGAGGGTTTGGGCTAATGTTATGATTGGAGAGAGAGAGAGATTCTCCAACCAGTTGGGGATATAGAGATTAGTTGATAAAAGATTAAAAAAGGTGGTTAACTCTTAACCATGATTAGCAAGAGTAATTAGGTTTGAATACTAGCTGAATCCTAAGCTTGGCTCTGATACCATGTTAGATTTACAGCAATGTGATGAGCTATGGCAGATCAAATGCAAGAATCAACATAATTAGGAAGTGATTAGATGATGATTAAGATGAGATTAGTGAGCAATTAATCTAATAGCTTAATGTAGGCATGAATACTCAAAAACCAACAATTTCTCATTAGGCCAATGCCTCAATTTATAGGTTGTACATCCACAAGATACTAAGCATCTAATTCCATTGATTTCTCCTTGATTTGTGCCACCTCCCTTACATTTGGGGGTACCTTTTCCTAAAATCTTTCCACACCCCTATATTCACTCATGTTACCCTTGATTCTCTCATCAGTAGTAGATACCTCTCACCTTTTCACTGCTGCTACCCACTTAATTACAGACTCCCTTTTACAGTCTCTTGTTAATAAGGACTTGTTCTCGCACACACCCATTCACTTGCATATTTCAACAGAAATTTTATGAAGATTAAGTCATGTGGCTATGTAAAAGTAAAGCCTCTAAGCTCTTAACCTAAACAACTTAGCTTTTTAACTACTATTGATCTCATTATAATAAAGCCATTGTTAACACTAGTTTGGTACCAAAACAGGACACTTGAGTGTCCTTTTTTGGGGGTTGCGAAAAAAAATCAAACTCCTAATGTAGGCTTTAAAAACCAAAATGCTTCATTGGGCATGTAGAACATAACCCTATGCTTATGTAAAAAATGCTAAACATATAAAATGTCTTTTTATTTGGAAGTACATAAGCAACAAAGTAGCATATGTCTTGAAAATGAACATTTTTCAGGATTTTTTCAAATATGCAAGCATCATTCTCTCAAAAAAAAAATCCAATGATATCAATAGCATTTTTCCCAAGATATTTTGATAACATACATCAGTCCAAGGAGGTAGAAGTTCACCAAAAAAATCATTTTCCTTTCCTAGAATTTTTTCCAAAAAAGTTGCATAAAATCAGCAAAAGTAACGCGTATTATCAAAACTCAATCACGCCACTAAAAAATAATGTAGCCCTATCAATGAGAATGTTGATTATTGCTTTTCATGCTTGAGATGAGATAAATAAGCCATAATTTGATGTGTATGACACTAACTTAGCCTCCACTTAAGTAGGTTCTTATCGCCTAGTTCTAAAAAAACTATAAAAAATAAAAATACAAAATTTGATCATCTTTTATCAAAAACTAATCATAATTATGCTTGCACAAGTAGTCTACACCTATAGTTACAACAAATAATGCACTTTCACAGCTTTCCCCTTTGATGAAAATCAAAATTAGGCTCATAATTAGACATTTTATGTATTAAAAACATGTTACGCAAAAGGCCATGTATGAGAAGAGGCCCAAAAAGTGGCTCTAAAGTTTTGGAAAATTCAAAACAAAGTAGTATTTACCCTATATAACATGGGTGCACCTCAAGTTTTACATTATTAGCTTGCATATGGAAGGAGAAAAATTCATGCTCCACCTGTATAAAAAACGTCATTTCAATATTAGCGAGTCAAAAATTTATCCAATAGTTATCGTTTGATGATTCCAGGATTTAGTTTACGTCATGGGCTTTTCATCAAGCCAAGTTTCATGATCAAACTATGTCCCTTCTAAAAGTTATGTCCAAATTACTACTATTTTGAAAACAACAAAAATCATGCGTTTTATCAGCATGTGTCTAAGAAAATTAAAATATTGCCTTGCAAAAGCAAAGAAAAGTGCAATTTAAAAAATCTCAAGGATTTTTTTGGGTCTTAAGGAACATCTGTGGATGTTAAGCATTTCAAAACTCTTAATAGATTTCCCACAAAAATTCAAGAACTTTTCAGGACACTTTAGTGTCTCAGGACACTTAAGTGTCCTGAGACAGAACTAGTGTTAATAAGGACTTGTTCTCGCACACACCCATTCACTTGCATATTTCAACAGAAATTTTATGAAGATTAAGTCATGTGGCTATGTAAAAGTAAAGCCTCTAAGCTCTTAACCTAAACAACTTAGCTTTTTAACTACTATTGATCTCATTATAATAAAGCCATTGCTTGTATTTGTGCTCGAGCAAATTTGGTAGCCTATAAACCATTTGTTCCAAACAAATGTATCATGCTTGTTTACCTTCTGGATACTATCATGTAGTGCTCAATCCTAATAAGCTCAAATGGGTTGTTAAAGATGTTATCTTCTCATTCTTGTTAATTAACTATATTATCAGATGTGCTATATACAAAGTAAAAATGTGTACTTCTTTTCTATACTAAAAGATAAAACACTATGCACAAAGTTTCCATGAAACTTCACTTCTTGTTCTCTTGAACTTGATACTTGCCATTATATGTGAACGATATGGAGATATATCTAGATAACATCCCACCAAAATAGGTGTCTCCACTAATTTGAATTGCTATGAAATGTTAGTATACACTCAAGGCCCGCCTCTTAGCATGGCACATAGTTATAAATGCCCCCATTATGAGGAGAAGCCATTGGTGCATGTGTCTTTGGTGGGAACATCGGCTTAGATGTTGATGGGGTCATTATTATGACCATTGATGATTAGGAGATGGTTCTACTACCTCACCCCTAGCCCAATGGCATGGGTTCATGGTGGTTAGTTTTGGATGAGCCGTGAGTTTGAGACAATAGACTTGGGTTTTATGCATTTTTGTTTGGGGATTGAGGTCTGGTAGGAGGTAGGTAAGATCTTTATATCACAACAGAAGTATGCTTGGGAGATACTCATAGCATTTAGGATGACCGACTACAAACCTATGAACGTGAAGCTTTTTGTAGAAGATTCTTCACCATTTAGGAGACATTAAGAAGTACAAGAATCTGGTGGGGAGTTTAATTTTTCTCACCAACATTAGACTTAATATCAGCTTCACACTTAGTGTTTCGAGAAGGTTTCCCAACAAGCCACAAGAGAGTCATTGGAAGCAAGGGATGTGAGTACTTAGGTACATCAGAGATACTCTTGAGTGCAACATCACTATAGTACAGGTGACACTCTTATGGGTTATTATAATTCAAATTAAGAAGGAGATTGTGATTCTAGGGAACCAATTTTTTGGATATTGTTTTTTGCTTGGTTCCTATGCTTTCTCTTTGACTAGTAAGAAGTAGCCTACAGAAGTTGAGTACAAGGCATCTTGTTTTGATGCTTTTGAGTAGTATGGCTGAGGAGAATTTTAGTGGAGTGGGAGTTTAGATTAGTGGGGCCACAACCTTGCAATGTGACAGTCAAAGTTGAATGGTTATTGCCAAGAACCCTATGTTTCATGCTCAAACAAAGCACATTGAGATTCAATATCATTATGTGTAAGAGTTGATTGAGGATGAGATAGTGGAACTAGAATTATATTGTTCTATGGACCAAAACTATGCCAAAATCTTCACCAAGGCTCCTAGGAAGGACCAGCTCACTTGGCCTCTTTATTGACTTGGTGTTGGCCCAAGAACATAATTTACCTTTGGGCAGACATTAAGGGGGGTGTTAGTATACACTTAATGACTGCCTCTCTCAGCATGTATCTCACATGAATATTTGGTGTACATTTGTAAAGGCTCCCATTATGAGAAGAATCCATTGGTGCACATGTCTTTGGTGGGAACCCTAGCTTAAACGTTCATGGGGTCATTATTGTAATGACCATTAGTGGTTAGGATATGGTTAGGGATTTGAGTATTGGCCCTCCTAGCCGAGGATGGGAGCCCCTATCCCAATGGTATAGGTTCATTATTAGTGGGCGATGGTTGATTGGGCACACTTTAAGGATGGTGATGACCATAACACCAATTCCCATTTTTGAATACTAAAAAAGGGGGGACATGGATAACATGTTTGTAAGTTTCTCAAAGCCCTATCATGTGACTATCATTGGAAAGCGCTTGAAAAATGGGATCTAAAGAGCCATAAACCACTCATTTTGGATTAATGGTGTTCAAGTTATGGAAAATCCAAAGTTTTGACCACATGTCCCAAACCTGTGGGAAATTCCCATATTCCCCAATATGGTGTTCCATGGCTATTCCACACAATTTCCCACATTGTATATGTTCCTACCATACCACCTACAACACTACTATATATGGTGTTCCATGGCTATTCCACACAATTTCCCACAATTTCCCACATTGTATATGTTCCTACCATACCACCTACAACACTACTATATATTGACATAGTTATTATAAGCTAAGGCATACGATGCTTATGAGTATCCACAACCTCTACACTTAGTATATCTTCTATCCAGAGTCTATCTATATTGCCATCTAAGCTCTACTTTGAGAGCACATGGTGGGACAATACCATCACATTGTACCTATCTCAGAATTTTAAATTCTCTACATTGTCTATTGCACTTGATTTGCTATCTATCTTTTTGGTGCTATATTCTTACATGAGGTTGCTATATTCTTACATGAGGTTGCATATTCTTTATGAGGTTACTTGGGATTTTAATAATTCCAAAAGATTCTTCTCATTTTGTCCCAAATATCTGGTTGATTTTTTTGCTTCCTTGATAAAAGAGATTTCTATTATCTATTTGGTACTTGAAGTGCATAAAATCTTTGATGTTATTAGATTATTTCTTTCTCTAGTATTTTCTCTGCATAGCTTGATCCTTTTTCTGAGCTACTATTGATAAACATTCACACTTATTAACTAGTGATGTTTAATTTTATATATATATATATATATATATATATATATATATGTTGCCATTGAGTCCATAGTTTACTAGCGTGTCCCATGCTTTATTATCTCATGTATCTTTATATATATACTACCATTGGGACCACTTGACCATTTGGTCCATGGTTTGCTAGTGTGTCATGTACTTCACCATCATGCACTCGTAGGGTGTAGGGGTTGTAACATTCTCTCACCCTTTTAGGAATCATCATTGTCCTCAATGATGATAACAACTTGCCATTTACTTGTTGAGCTTTCCAAAATTCCCAATTACCAATGTCACAAAAATAATTGGGAACCTCGAAGAGTATGAAAACACAATCATCTTTCTCCTTGTTTTAAAATAACTACAAGCCTCAAAGAGTATGATGACACAATCATCTTATAGGTATGATAACACAATCATCACAATTGTCTTACTCTTCATTATAAAATAACTAGGAACATCAAAGAGCATGGTAACACAATCGTCACAATCATCTTGCTCTTTGTTATAAAATCAAACACAATTCATGATTAGCTCAATCTACTACAAAGTTAATCACTTCATTTTTCCGTATATCCAAGGTTTTCTTTAATTAGGATTTTTGGTTCATGTAGTTGGGATACGAGAGGCTAGAATGACTAGGAATCACGAGATGACAGTTTGAAATTATTTGGCATCTTGATATTATAGAATAACTAGGTATGTATAATGATAAGGATATATGTTTGGGTTTAGTTTATGACCAAAGTAGATGTTCATCGTTGTTAGGAAGGTGAAAGAGACCTTAAGTTAAGAATGGTTTAAGAGAGATGTCTACCCATGCACGATGATAGTTAAAAATAACTAGGACTCAACGACAGCCTAAAGCAAGTTGACATCATGATAGTTCTATAAGTGGATGCTAATTTTGTAAGAAAGGGAAACCAGATCTATAAATTGGGAATAGTTAAAGAAGTGTTTACCAACCTTTATTGGAGGGGTGTAAAAAGAAATCTTGTGTAGTTCATTGGTAGTGTAATGTTGTATTTGATTGAGGTTTTCTAATCTTGACAAAGATCACAATATCTCGATAGTTATAGATTGAGGAAAAAGTGGCTTAGGTACTCAAGTCAAAGTTGAAGGGATGATGATCCAAGAACTAGCAACTCACGTGAGGAACTAGTGTGTAAATGAGGTCTCGTATAGCATGTTTGTTAAATAGGTGAGGAGTTAGGTTTGCTTTGATTTCATCTCATCGAAATAATGGGGATATGTGTTCTCATACTTTAAAGATTTGCACTACAAGCTAAACTAAGCCATGTTTATCAAGATATTCTACATGTGCTAAATAATAATGTGTAATAAGATAAGGGTAATAGCATCAAAGGGTGTTCAAAAATAGTACTCCTTTTGAATAAATAATGGTGGAGTACTAAGTGTGCTTTAAGTAATAAATCTTACTGATAAAGGTAAAAATTTAAAGTGGTTTAAAATTAAAGTGTCAAGGAGTTATCCTCGTATAGCCTCATGATGACCTCATGCCTCATGATGTCGTGGATTGCTAAAATAGAATCGTGATTCTATTTTGGATTTCTCTCTGTTAGAATTTCGTGGTGCTCATGCTAGATCAAAGATGTGGAGGAGAGAGACTCACAAAATACAAGAAAATATCTTGCTTATTAAGTTGCTCAAAATACAACTAGGCTTCTTGCTCCATACAAATGCCTTTGGCATGTGCCTTTAAATAGGCTTGCTAGTGGCCTAGGGTTAGGTGGCTCCTTAGGACCATTCACACCCACACACCTTCTACACCCTTGTTCACTAAGGCTCCCAGGCCTATATCTTAATACCCCCCCTCAATACCAGCCATTAAAAAATGTGCTTGGAATGGGTGGTATTGGACATATGGGAAAAAAATGTGCCTTTATAACATTTAGGCTTACAAGAATGTTCATGGTGGTGTGGTTATCTAGGTCTTACAACTATGTTTTTAGAGCCTTAGAGGCTAATATAATGATGCCATCTAAGTCTTTATTTGATGTGATGAAGATGTACACCTTAATGATGGTGCACCCCGCTCTTTGTGCTTGCTTGACCTCTTGTAGTTGACATGCTTTGGACATACATGCCATCTCTTCCACATGCTTTCCACCTTGACCATTCTCACAAAATGATCAAAACAAGGCTGCCACCCTTGCTTAAGTGGTTTGCACATAGATGTTCCTTCAACATGCTTGATGCTTTTCTACATACCATACCTCCTCCATGGGCAATGAGGGCCTTCTTTAGAGTAATGGTTATGAGGTAGATTTATATGGGAAAGGGAAAGGGAGGGTCTTACCACTTGCCTTATAGATTGGTCAAGGGCAGTGTCTACTCCTTGATTACAACAAAAGCTTTTGTGCATGTTGGTTACATGATACACATTAGGGTTTGAAGGTACAAGCTTACTGAAATTGAGTAAGTGGTTGAGGTAAATGCTCAAACTAATAAGGTGCATCATTCTTGGCTCAAGAAGGTGAGGGCATAGCTCATAATGTTGCCTATGCCTCTTACAAAGACAATGCCAAGAGATGCTTGAAAACATGACAAACAACAAGGTAGAGCACTTAGTGATGCTATGCTCAACCTTAAAACTCGTCTTAGAAGATGAAAATGTTAAATATGTAGTGGAATAACATGCCTTGGGCTTGGGAAATAAGAGCATATGGCTTATGACATGCCTATGCCTCTTACAAACAAGAGCCTCAAGGGTGATACACAAAAACATTAAAGATGAGCACTTAGTGTACATGTGCCAAACTTTAAAACACTCAAGGAACTGAGTTTGATGATGAAAAACCAGAAAACTTCAACCTCTTTGGCTTATGGGATGAAGACAATGGTTTATGGTTGCACCATTTCTCCTTAGAAGCTTGCCAAGGTAAGTATAGAAGCGGGTTGACGATGAAGACTTATAATGTGGCACTTATGGTGTGTGCTCGGCCTCCAATATTGATGAAGAAGAGCCTCCTTAGTGTTAAAGATCTTCTCCTTTGATGGTTATGACCATTATTAGTGTTAAGCAACACTATTAGTGCTTATAAGCACACTTTGAAAAAGCTTTGTGCACTTGAAGATGTTGTTGATGAAGCTTGATGAGAATGAGGCGGCTCATGAATACCTCATGGTGTATGCCCACCACTTCAAACTTAAAATAGGATCAGCAACAAGCCCTCATAAGAGCACTTAAGTGATTAGAGCAAAGAAGAGGAGATTAGTGAAAAAGAACACTATTATGAAGCTTTTATGCAAGCTTCCGTGGCTTCCTCACAGGGGCAACCTGGTTTTTCTCTTGTTGCGAGCACTTGGAGCAGCCATTAGGACTAAAATTTGGACTGTAAGACCTTGAGGTTATGGGCTTCAAAATCCCAAGCCCACATAGCCTGCAATCGCCTACACACGGCGAATGCGTGTACGACATCGACGATAGCCAGAAAACTGCACCGGCTTGCTCAGACGGCAATGCCACAGCAGAGAAGGGAGAAGTCGTCTGATTTCTTGTATGACCCTGAGCACCCAGAGGTCCTCTTCACTTTCCTAGTTGAAAGCTCCACGAGTTGTTGCCTCCACGAGTTGCTAGAGCTGCTCCACTGGCAAGAGGTTCAGCTCCACAAAGAAAAATATAATAAGGTTGACCTATTCTACACCACAAAAGTGACCTAGTCTTACCAAGCTCTAGATACCATGTTAGAATTTTGTGGTGCTCATGCTAGATCAAAGATGTGGAGGAGAGAGACTCACAAAATACAAGAAAATATCTTGCTTATTATTAAGTTGCTCAAAATACAACTAGGCTTCTTGCTCCATACAAATGCCGTTGGCGTGTGCCTCTTTAAATAGGCTTGCTAGTGGCCTAGGGTTAGGTGGCTCCTTAGGACAATTCACACCCACACACCTTCTACACCCTTGTTCACTAAGGCTCCAAGGCCTATATCTTAATACTCTCTCTCTTTCACACACACACACACACACACACACACACACACACACACACACACACAGAGGTCTCCCTCCTGAGCTTTCACACAAGTCTACATATGCAGGTGCTATAGACAAGTATCCCTCTATAGCTCTCACACAGGTCCTTGGATGGTATTGTCTATTATTGGCTAAACTCTCTCTCTCTCTCTCTCTCTCTCTCTCTCTCTCTATATATATATATATATATATATATATATATATATATATATATATATATATGTGTGTGTGTGTGTGTGTGTGTGTGTGTGTGTGTGTGTGTGTGTGTATATATATATATATATATATATATATATATATATAGCTCTATCTCTTGGGCTATCACACTTGTGCAGGTGCTACAGATAGGTCTCCTTCCTGTGCTCTTACATAGGTCTACATGTGCAGGAGCTATAGGCAGGTCTCCCTCTATAGCTCTCACACAGGTCCTTGGATGGTACTGTCTCAGTGTCTACTATTGGCTAAACTCTCTCTCTCTCTCTCTCTCTCTATATATATATATATATATATATATATATATATATATACATATATGTATATATATATATCTCTAGAGACAACTCTCCCTCTCGGGCTATCACATAAGTGCAAGAACTACTGTATACAATATTTGGCATGTTCTCTCTCTCTCTCTCTCTCTCTCTCTCTCTCTCTCTCCACACACATAGGTACAAGTACACTCTATTTTAAGCTATGCTCTCAATTTCTTTCTCTCCACATCTATACTCCGTAGCAATTTGCTACCTCATCTCTCTCCCTCTCTCTCACATGCTGATTTTATATATCATTTTTGCAAATAAAAAGACCCTATTGGTCTTGATTTCACTTATAATCAAACATTGATTATTTTTCAGGATGTAATCCTCCAATTCAATCATAATCGTGTATGAAGACATTAGTAATCATTCATCCCCACAATGCATTAGAGGGCATTTGGACATATTTTGGGCCTTTTACTAATGAAAGTAATTAGCACAACGGACCAATAGGAATAGAGGATTGTGCACATTTGGTCTCCTTTGAATATAGGGAGGGAGACTAGGCTATAGGGAGGGGGACTAGGCTTTCAATACTAATAATTACACTTGTCCCTTTAAAAAAGTAAGGGGTTTAGGATAGGTATGGTCCCACCATTTTCGTGGCTCAAAAAATCCTTAAAATTTTAAAATTTTTGAGATCCCCCCAAAACTCACATTTCCTCCCAAAAACCCATCTCAAATTTCATTGTAATAAAAAATTTCATTTTCAAGTCCTCTTTCCCTCTTGAACATCCAAATTAAACTCTTCCTCCCTTTCTCTTCCATCTCTATCTCATTTGCCCAACCCTAATGAAACCATCAAAGCCCGAAACCCTAAACTTTCTCCTTCATCTTAATCTCCCTCCCTTCTCGGAGCTCCATCTCTTTCATCTTCAAGGCTCCCGTAAAACCCTAGTTTGCACATTTAGAATCTTCTTGAAAGACCCCTGCCCCTCCGCGCAACAAATTCGGGGGTGCTAGCAGCGGAAGTAACACTTCTTGTGCAGGGCAAAGCCTCTCACTCCGGGCCTTGCCCACGGATATCCGGACAAGAGACTAATCCCTCGGTTCTTCCAAAATCGAACCCGGAAAAACTTCCCTCGCCCAGAAAGCACAGGCGATCCCTTCAGGATATTTTTATTCTAATGTAGTCAAGAGCCTTAACTAACCAAACTGATCTGACCGAACCCGTAAGTCACATGGTCAGATCAAGGAAGAGACTTGCACTTGGATCATAGAGACCAACGCTTTTTTCCTCGTCAAGAGGCACAGCCATTGATTCTTTTCCATAGAACAAGGACTATCCGGAATTTACTTCATATATCGTAACATAACAAAATTGAGTCTCATTTTAGGGATCCATTAGTCCAGCCCAGTCCCATAGCCGTCCAACCGCTGTAGTGATAGAATCCGTTTAGGAATTTGGTTATGTTTTGTCCCGGGTACTAGGAAACGAGTTCCCAAGCCCCCTAGCCGACGCTTCAAGCAAACTTCAAGATAGTCACACCACTTACACACCCAATATAAAATTGCCTGTTTCACAGATTCAGTTGTCTTTAAAATAATCTTTTAATGAAACCATAGTATCATTGATCATAATCCTCCAAAATATCCAGGTTGAATTCTAATTTCCAATCATTCTTTCATTGGTGTACCTATGGCATCATTGGCAACCAGAACGCTCACCACCTGTCCACTCATCAGGGGCCTTTTCCATAGTCCCTAGCTCATAGCACCCGGAAATATATTCACTGATGAAAATCTAGATGGACTCTCCGTTGAAGATCAGCAAGATCAACCAACAGATCCATATAAAAGAGCCATGGACTCATCCGTCGTCGAGGACCAGGACAATCAACCAGATCCATGCCCGAGTTCAGAAAACAACTCTAACTCCTTGTTCCATTTTCTTCCTCGATGCACGTGTGGATATCTTCGGCGACCCAGAGCCCAAGCATCGTATGGTCAGCACCCTCTAGGTTCCTTTTCGCAGGTCACCTAGCGCTTCACTCATAGGCCGCTTCCTTGGTCCCTCATCCACCGTACCGGAAGCTCACCATTTAAATCGAGCCGAGGCTGGTCAAGACCTCGACCGAGACCTTGCTACACGAGACATCCTCCGTTGACTCTTCGTCAGCTATTACAACTTTATCACTTAGGTCTCCACGACCTCATTCACAAGATGATCAAAATGCTTCCCCAGCATTCTTGACATAAAAGAGTCATTTAAAAACAGGTCATAAATACAGTTCCTAAAGCGAACCCTCATCTTTCCACATTGTTCCACATCATTTCTTGTTATTTCACATTCTTCTACATCAATTCACATTGCTTAATCCAAATCCAATCATATGATACCTCGGCCGACCTTGCTACACGAGACGTCCTCCGTTGACTCTCCGTCAGCTATTACAACTTTATCACTTAGGTCTCCACAACCTCATTCACAAGATGATCAAAATGCTTCCCCAACATTCTTGACATTAAATAGTCATTTAAAAATAGGTCATAAATACAGTTCCTAAAACAAACTCTCATCTTTTCACATTGTTCCACATCATTTTTTGTTATTCCACATTCTTCTACATCAATTCACATTGCTTAATTCAAATCCAATCATATGTATTCCCATCGTCCCCTTCATCCATTCTTGTAAGATCCCAATGTTCCCACCGAGCAATGAATTCAGGATACTGGCAGCGGAAGTAGCACTTCTCGCGCGGGACAGGGGTCCCACATTCGGGGCCTCACCCACGGATATCCGGATAAGAGACTAATCCGTTGGTTGTTCCAAAACCGAACCCGGAAAAACTTCCTTTATCGGAAAGCACGGGTGATTCCACCAGGAAAACTTTTTACTCTAACGTAGCCAAGATCACTTCTGATCAAGCTGATCCAATTGCATCTTCAAGATACTTGATCAGATCAAGGAAGAAACTTGCACTTGGATCATTGGGATCAACGCTTTTTTTCCCATTCAAGAGGCACAGCCGTTGATTCCTATCCATAGAACAATTACTGTCCGGGATTTATTTTATCTATCATAAAAACAAAAGTTGAGTCTCGATTTATGGATCCATCAGTCCAGCCTAACCCCATCCAGTCCCATGGGTTAGCTAACCGCCCAACCACTGTAGTGATGGGATCCAATTAAGAATTTGGTTAGGTTTTGTCCCGGGTACCAAGGAAAAGAGTTCCAAGGCTCCCTAGCTGGAAGTTCATGCGAAAATAAAGCTAGTCACACCACTTATACACCCAATATGAAATTGCCTTTTCACAGATTCAACCAGTTTTAAAACAATCCTTTAATAAAACCATAGTATCACTGATCACCATCTTCTAATTTATCTGGTTGATTCTTAATTTTCCCATCATTCCTTCATCAGAGTATCTATGGCATCATTGGCAACTAGGACGCTCACCACTTGTCCACTCAGGGGCCGTTTCCTAGTTCCTAGCCCATAATACTCGGCAATATAATCACTTATCAAGATGGACTCTCGTTGAAGATCAGCAAGATCAACCAACAGATCCATATAAAGAGCCATGGACTCATCCGTTTTGGAGGACCAGCAAGGTCAGTCAACCAGATCCATGCCCGGTTTCAGAAAACAACTCTTACTCCTTGTTCCAATATCTTCCTCGACGCACGCGTGGGTATCCTAGGTGACCCAGAGCCTGAGCACCGTATGGTCAGCACCCTCTAGGATCCTTCACAGGTGACCTAGCGCTTCACTCATAGGCCGCTTCCTTGGCCCCTCATCCACCGTATTGGAAGCTCACCATTTTAATCGCACCAAGGCTGGTCAAGACCTCGGTCGACCTTGCTATGTGAGACGTCCTCCATTGACTCTCCGTCAGCAGTTGCAACTTTATCAGTTAGGTCTCCACGACCTTAATCACAAGATGGTCAAAATGCTTTCCCAGCATTCTTGACATAAAACAGTCATTTACAAACAGCATTTACAAACAGTTTACAAATACAATTTCTATATTAACTCTCATTTTTCCACATTATCCCTCATCAACCACATTACTTATTCCACATTCCATTTATATGTGTACTCATCCAATCACATCATTTTCCATCTCCTCACTTTAGATTCCTTCACATCACATATCATATATTCACATCTATACATATATCCACATCTACACCCACATTCACATCCATACATCCACATCTACATCCATGCATCCATTTTCACATCCACATCTACATGCACATTCATATCCATACATCCACATCTATATGCATACATTCATATCTACATGCATACATCCACAACTCCATGCATACATCCACAACTCCATGCATACATCCATATCCACATTCACACTCACATCCATACATCTACATCTACATCTACATGCATACATCCACAACTCCATGCATACATCCATATCCACATTCACACTCACATCCATACATCTACATCTACATCTACATGCATACATCCACATCTCCATTCACATCCACATCTATACATCTACATCTACATGCATACATCCACATCTCCATTCACATCCACATCTATACATCTACATGCATACATCCACATCTCCATTCACATCCACATCCATACATCTACATCTACATGCATACATCCACATCTCCATTCATATCCACATCTATACATCTACATGCATACATCCACATCTCCATTCATATCCACATCTATACATCTACATCTACATCTACATGCATACATCCTCACCTCCATTCACATCCACATCTATACATCTACATGCATACATCCACATCTCCATTCACATCCACATCTATACATCTACATGCATACATCCACATCTCCATTCACATCCACATCTATGCATCTACATCTACATGCATACATCCACACCTCCATGATTACAACAAAATTCTTTTAATTAATCTAGGATGATAATTCTTAGAATATGGTAGGAAGTCCTCTTTTCATGCTTTGAATGAAATTATTTTATGTGTATATTTTTATAAAATTTTACCATAGCTCCGCTACTATAACTAATAAATCTCAATTATTTTAAAAGATAGGTTATCTTTAAGGGAATGATTAGAATGATCCCTAATTGGATCATTGACCCTTAATGGATTAAATAAAAAATAATCATAAACTAAAAGCATAAATTAAAAAAAACTATTAATTTATTCTCAAGCATAGATTAATCTTGGATTAAGAAAAAGCTTTATGAAAAGCTTCATTTGGATTGAGAATGGGTCATGAGTATGACCATTTCTTAAGTGAGAGAGAGAAAAAACCATTAGAATTAAACATAAAAGGAAATTTATGTAATTCTTTACTATCATTAATTAATTAACTTCAATAGCATTTCAAAAACCATACCAATTAAGCTTCTCAAGCTTGAGAGGGGTTGAGAAGAGAGAATCATTGAGAAATTATAAAAAAGATCAAAATTCACTATACTTACCTTATAATTTGCTTGATTCTTTATTCACGGTAGAGGCCCCCAACCAATCAATTGGTTTAGTATGTTGATGGAGCCACCAATGGGGATTTAAGAAAGAGAGAAGTGTCAAAAACTAGTGAATTATTAAAGAATTCACAGTTCTTGGCTTAGGTGGAGTAGAGTAACAATGCATAAGACACTATATTTTTTTCAATAAGGGAAGGCTTCTATTTATAGGAAAAATTGAGCTCCTAACCAAACAAACTGATTCTAGAATTTTCCAAGTCAGTTTGGTCACTTTTTGACCATTTTTAGGTCAGTTAAGCTAGCTTTTTGGAACTAGACTTGAATGAGGAGAGAGGAGAGATGAAATATCTCAATTTTTATGAGTTTAAAACTCATTCAAGCATGTGAATTATGCACCTCCTTTAAAGAACTCACCTTCCTTACATATGTGTCAAAATGGAATCATTATATCCAAATATCTCATATTTTTAATATTGCTCATAGTTTTTTACTAATAAACCTTGTACATTTTCAACTCTTCATCTTATGTGAAATATGCACCTCCTTTAAAGAACTCCCCTTCCTTACATATGTGTCAAAATGGAATGATTATACCCAAAATATCTCATATTTTTAATATTGCTCATAGTTTTTTACTAATAAACCTTGTACATTTTCAACTCTTCATCTTATGTGAGCATTTACTCATTTTTGGATACCCAAAATATCTCATATTTTTAATATTGCTCATAGTTTTTTACTAATAAACCTTGTACATTTTCAACTCTTCATCTTATGTGAGCATTTACTCATTTTTGGGTATCTTCTTTTACAAATTGGATTTATCTCCTCCCTGCACATGGATTGATGCTATTGGCCCATAGGAACCTTAATTGGACCATAATCCAAAAATTTCTGAAAATCTAGACCCTTAGACTAAGGTCCTTTATACCCATTTCCAATTAATTCCAATTGCACATTGGAATTTTCTTTTTGAATTTCTGTTTCAGGGAAACTTATTTTAATAAGATGAGTTATTTTTCTATCCAAAAATATTCATAATCTGAATATTCTCTCTCTAGAATAATTTTCTCTCTCTAGGCTAAAACAGTTAAAAATAAGATCTTTTATATTTTTGAAGAGGGATTTGATTACACGGGAAGATGCTGGACATCTTGAGAGGCTGGGGAGGAATCTTACATTCTCTCCCACTTGAAAAACACGAGATGTCCTCATCTCGCAAACTGGGGGTAATCTCGTATAACAGATCGGCTTCATTCTCCCAGGTGGCATCTTCAAAAGGATAGAACTTCCATTTTACTAATAATTCTCTGAGAATTCTGTTCTTGAGAATCCTTTCTCGAACATCGAGAATTTCTTCAGGTTGTTCTTGGGTTGAAGAGGTTGGGATTTCATCATCAAGCATATGATTTGGGCTTGGCACATATTTGTTTAGAAGGCTTACATGAAATACATTATGAACCTTGAGATGAGGAGGCAAAAGGAGCTCGTAGGCTAAGTCACCTACTTTCTTTGTAATCAAATATGGCCCACAATATCTGGGTGATAACTTCTTGTACTTCCCAAGAGATAAGGAACTTCTTTTGGACCGAACTCGAATGAAGACCATATCTGCTTCTTTGAATTATCTATTTGTCCTCTTCTTATCCGCATATTGCTTTTGTCTATCCTGGGCAGCTTTAATATCTTTACGAATTGACTGCATCTGTTGCTCCATGTCGTCAAGCATCTGTCTGGACATCTCGACCTTAATCAATGGGTCAGACCAAGTTAATGGAGTTAAGCAATCTTGTCCATACAGAGCTTTAAAAGGGCTCATCCCGATACTTCGGTGATAAGAAGCATTGTAGGCGAACTCAACTAGATGCAGATAGCTTAGCCACTTCTTGGGTTCCCTGCCACAGCATGTCCGAAGTATATCTTCAATTACTTGGTTTACCCTTTCAGTTTGACCATCGGTCTCAGGGTGATAAGCTGTGCTGAGATCCAAGAAAGTTCCCACTGCTTCGAAAAATGCAGTCCAAAACCTTGAAGTAAATTTGGGATCTCGGTCACTTACTATTCTCCTCGATAGGCCATGCAATTTGAAGATTTCTTTGAGGAACACTCTGGCCACATCCACTGTAGTGTAGGTTTCTTTTACTGGAATCAGATGGGCAACTTTGGTTAGTCTGTCGACTACCACGAAGATGGAGTTGTAACCTGATTGTACTGAAGGTAATCCAGTAATGAAGTCCATACTGATACATTCCCACTTCATCTGGGGGATGTCCAATGGATGTAACCTCCCAGGCATTTTTACTCTCTCAGCTTTGACTTTCTGGCATGTCAGACATTGACGTACATGATTCAGCACATCCTTTTTCAAACCAGGCCAAAAGAAGCTTTTCTTTACGGACATGTAGGTCTTGATGAAATGGATGTCCTGCAATAAGGCTGTCATGGGCTTCATTCAGAATTTGGTCCTTGGTTCCCTCATCATTGGGAATGCATAACCTGTGATTATAATACATAATGCCGTCATCCAGGCTGTACCCTTGAGCTCTAATCAACTCCTACGGAGTTTTGCTTTCCTGCATAAGTAGGGTAGCAATAGGGCCAAAGAATCTATCCTGCATGATCTTCTCACTTGCTTGAATGATCAAAGGATTTGATATTACAGTAATTGCAAGCAAGGAGGCTTTTCTGTTGAGAGCATCTACTACCACATTCTCTTTGCCTGGGCGGTACTTGATTTCAAAATCAAATTCCTGCAAAGTCTACATCCACCTTCTTTGGTGCATGTTGAGGTCCTTCTGAGTAAAGACCCACTTTAAGCTCTGATGATCTGTCATCAAAGTAAATCTTTTACCCAGTAGGTAATGTCTCCACAACTTTAAGGCATAGACTACTAAAAGCAATTCCAAGTCGTGGACAGCATAATTCCTCTCATGCATAATTCCAAGACTACTAAAAGCAATTCCAAGTCGTGGACAGCATAATTCCAAGTCGTGCGTTCTGAGCTTTCGGGATTCATAGGCCACTGCATGACCTTCCTGCATGAGTGCACCTCCCAGGGCAAAACCACTTGCATCAGTTACTACCTCAAAGGGTAGAGAGAAATCTGGCAGTTTCAGAATGGGACTGGTTACCAAGGCGGTCTTCAGCTTATCAAAAGCACTTTGGCACTTGGCAGACCATTGAAATGGGATATTCTTTTTGAGAAGGTTAGTCAGGGGGGAAGCTATGAGAGCATATTTTGGTATAAAAATTCTATACCAACCAGTCAATCCCAAGAATCCTCTGACTTCTTTCACTGTCTTTGGTTTGGGCCAATCTATGATAGCTTGGATTTTTGCGGAATCTGGAGAAATTCCATCTTTGGATACCAGAAAGCCCAAGTATTCAACGTGGTCGGCAGAGAAAGTGCATTTGCTCTTTTTGGCAAAGAGTTGATGCTTCCTTAGAATCTCAAGAACTTTTCGGACATGAGTCTCGTGGTCGGTTGCATTTCTTGAGTAAATCAGAATGTCATCAAAGAAAACTAGAACAAAGTCATCCAAGTATTCTCTAAGGATGTCCTGCATTAGGCGATTGAATGTAGCTGGGGCATTAGTTAATCCGAACGGTATGACAGTAAATTCATAATGCCCATAGCGAGTATTGATGGCTGTTTTTGGTATATCTGGATCATTGATCCTGATCTGGTAATACCCGGATTTGAGATCTATTTTTGTGAAGATCTGGGCTCCATTTAGCCTGTCCAAAAGCTCATCAATCCTTGGGATAGGATACTTATTCTTAACTGTCAGCTGATTTAGACCTCTGTAGTCCACACAGAGTCTAAGTGTTCCATCTTTCTTTTTTTGAAAGAGAACTAGTGCACCCCAAGGTGAAACACTGGGTCTTACAAACCCTTGTTCTAACAGCTGCCTAAGCTGTTCCTTGAGTTCGATGGCTTCTGGAACTGGCATTTCATAAGAGCGCGTAGGGCTACTGATTGAGCTCCAGGGGTCAATTCAATCACATGATCTATTTCCCGAATTGGAGGCATTTCAGTTAGCTCTGCTGGGAAGAGATCATCAAATTCACTTAACCATTCTGGTTCTTTATCTTTAAGCTTTGAGTCTACAGGGTTCATTTTGACCACATAAATTTGCTGCTTCTTCCTAAGTCCTTTCAGTAACCTAGAAGCTTTTACTAACTGAAGGTCTGGGGATCCGGAAACTCCAGTTCCATGGACTTTGTTCCCGTGAAGGTCATGGAAGGAAATGGTTCCATTGTGACAGTGTATGTCAGCTTGATATTTGTGGAGCCAATCCATTCCAAGGATTCCGTCAAAAACTCCTAGAGGTAAGACTTTGAACTGACAGTCGGTTACATTACCATCTAGATTGAACTGGATAAGATCTGTCTCATGGTGAGTGAAAAGAGTCTTCCCACTGGCCAATTCAACTTGCATAGGTTTCCCTGATTTCTGTTCTAAGACTAGCTTATGCAAGCATCCAGGGGAAATGAATGAATGAGAACTGCCTGAATCAATCAAAAGCTTAAAAGGCTTACCCTGATATTTTGCTGGAGTATGGATGACGGAGAACTGCTGGTTAGGCCCTTGATTTTCAATTGCAGCATAGATCTGCCCTTTTTCCTCTTCTACTACATCTAAAATTGTGACTGCTCTGGCTGCTGCAGTCTGAGGTAGAACTCTTTCTCTTTTGTTGTTCCAATTCTGGGAAGGAGTTCTGAGATTACTCTGGATAGAGGCAGATGGCTGGGCTGGAATTCTTCTGGGGTTTCCCTGGCTAGGGAGAGACGGACCCTGATTAGACTGGAATGAAGGGGTTGGTCTCTGAATTCGGGGTTCTTGACTTCCCTGTCCCCTTGATATTGCAGGAGTCGGGCAGTCTTTTAACTGACCAAAACCCTGGCATCCATAACATCGGTTTTCAGTTCTGAGCTCATCCTTTTGATTTTTTGAAAGTGGTGAGGTTCCTGAGAAAGTATTCTGGGGGAAGGGTCTTCCTTCACTTCTGAATCTTCCTGCATCCTGATTCTGATTCAGGCCTTGCTGCCTCTTTGGGGGTGGAAAGTTGGAAGTACTTCCCTGGGCTTAGAATCTCTTAAAGTTAGAGGGTGCAGGTTTTGGTGGGACCTTTACTACAAAAGCTTTGGCAAAATCTTTTGCCATTCTTACTGCTTCAGCCATGGACACTGGCTTGGCATTTTTGACCAGTGTGTCCAAAGGTTCGTTCATTCCTCGAATGAACCTGGCCATGAGTTGCTCTTCATCAAGAGGTGGTGAATATTTGAGTAGAAGGGCAAAGGCCTGGTGATATTCCTCGATGGTTTTGCTCTCCTGCTTTAGTTCTAAGAATTCGTTCATTTTGGTTTCTAAAAATCCAGGAGGGCAAAATCTCTTTCTTAGATAGGTTTTTAGATCATTCCAGGATTGAGTATTTCTGTCCAGACGATTGGTGTCACAGTGGTTCCTCCATGCTACCCTGGCTGTTTCCACTATTTTCAGCCGGCCAAGAGCCATTTTGCTCTGCTGATTGTATCCTGTGACGTCAAAATACTCTTCCATGGCTTTCACCCATTTCTCCACAGCCTCGCCCAGGTTCTCCCCTTCTCCTTTGAAGGGTTCTGGCTGAGTCCTATGAAGAGCCTTGCGAACATCAAGGTCAAGCTCGTCATCTTCAGAGACAAGGTCTGGCTGACGACCACGGTTTTCTCGTCTCATGATTCTACCAAAATTTATATATTAATAAATTTTTATTTTGATATTAATCATGAGATCCTAAGACTTAAGAGTTCAAGAAATAATTTCTTAAACAAGACAAGATCTTATTGGAGATCTATGACATATGTCCGATAACAGATTTTTTTCTTTTATTTTAGAGAGGGAATAATTATAAGATCAGAAAGGGAGATTCTTACTCCTGTATACCTCGAAGGCTGGAGAGGAATCTTACATTCTACCCCACTTAAAAAAGTGCGAGATGTCCTCATCTCGCAAGGTAGAGGACAGGTCTTTTTCTTAAGATCCAATTTTATTCTGGGGTTCCTTATATTCTGGTCAACCCAACAGAACACTGGGATAAATATCCCTTATATAGAACTCATCATTAAATAACAATTCATTCAAATCATATCATTCATGCCTTTAACACGATAATGGTCCATTAGACTGAAAAATTTCTTTCTGAACATTCCTCCACGGGAATTTCAGTTAAGCAAGTTCTCAATTTGTCATCCCTTAACTTGATCTACCGGTCAAGTGTTAACAGTAGCAATCTGACAGCACAATCCACTAATCTCATAGTGATTTGCTGAATTCATTATCATCGTTCTAGTTATGAATATCATCACAGGGATTCGTCCCATTCATCCTCATTGTGGTTTCATTATATTTCAACTAAATTTCAGAAATCATTATTTTTCAATCAGAATTTTCAATCAGAATCCAAATCAATTCATCAATTCTCAAACAGAATTAAAAATCATATCAACCACATTCAAAATCATCATCTGGATAGCATTAACACTTATAATTTCAAGTCTTAGATTTACTCGTATATACTGTCAGTAAAGAGCTGCAGTTATACTCTCGGTATATACGGTAGTCACGACCCTTAGAATTATAAGGTAAATACCATCATGTCTAGGCCTCAAGCAAGTCAAGGATTCTATATAATTGCGGTATTTCCATCTGAAGACCCATTTACCGAATTACGAATTTCAGTTTGAATATCAAATTGTATGAATTATATCACACAATTACAACCTTTTTGTCTTTCTTGATAAATTTTTGACATATTTATCTTCTCAGTTGATCTTTATTAACCAAAGGCTCTGATACCAACTGTAAGATCCCCCTGTTCCCACCGAGCAACGGATTCAGGATACTGGCAGCGGAAGTAGCACTTCTCGCGCGAGACAGGGGTCCCACATTTGGGGCCTCACCCATGGATATCCGGATAAGACACTAATCCGTCGGTTGTTCCAAAACCGAACCCGAAAAAACTTCCTTTACTGGAAAGCACGGGTGATTCCACCAGGAAAACTTTTTACTCTAACGTAGTCAAGATAATTTCTGATCAAGCTGATCCAATTGCATCTTCAAGATACTTGATCAGATCAAGGAAGAAACTTGCACTTGGATCATTGGGATCAACGCTTTTTTCCCCATTCAAGAGGCACAGCTTCCTATCCATAGAATAATTACTGTCCGAGATTTATTTTATCTATCGTAAAAACAAAAGTTGAGTCTCGATTTACGGATCCATCAGTCCAGCCTAACCCCATCCAATCCCATGGGTTAGCCAACCGCCCACCAACCACTGTAGTGATGGGATCCAATTAAGAATTTGGTTAGGTTTTGTCCCGGGTACCAAGGAAAAGAGTTCCAAGGCCCCCTAGCCGGAAGTTCATGCAAAAATAAAGCTAGTCACACCACTTACACACCCAATATGAAATTGCCTTTTCACAGATTCAACCAGTTTTAAAACAATCCTTTAATAAAACCATAGTATCATTGATCACCATCTTCCAATTTATCCGGTTGATTCTTAATTTTTCCATCATTCCTTCATCAGAGTGTCTATGGCATCATTGGCAACTAGGACGCTCACCACCTGTCCACTCAGGGGCCGTTTCCTAGTTCCTAGCCCATAATACTCGGCAATATAATCACTTATCAAGATGGACTCTCGTTGAAGATCAGCAAGATCAACCAACAGATCCATATAAAGAGCCATGGACTCATCCGTTGAGGACCAGCAAGGTCAGTCAACCAAATCCATGTTTGGTTTCAGAAAACAACTCTTACTCCTTGTTCCAATATCTTCCTCGAGGCACGCGTGGGTATCCTAGGCGACCCAGAGCCCGAGCACCGTATGGTCAGTACCCTCTAGGATCCTTCGTAGGTGACCTAGCGCTTCACTCATAGGCTACTTCCTTGGCCCCTCATCCACCGTACCGGAAGCTCACCATTTTAATCGCACCGAGGCTGGTCAAGACCTCGGCCGACCTTGCTACACGAGACGTCCTCCATTGACTCTCCGTCAGCAGTTGCAACTTTATCAGTTAGGTCTCCACGACCTTAATCACAAGATGGTCAAAATGCTTTCCCAACATTCTTGACATAAAACAGTCATAAAACAGTCATTTACAAATAGTTTACAAATAAAATTTCTATATTAACTCTCATTTTTTCACATTATCCCTCATCAACCACATTACTTATTCCACATTCCATTTATATGTGTACTCATCCAATCACATCATTTTCCATCTCCTCACTTTAGATTCCTTCACATCACATATCATATATTCACATCTATATATATATCCACATCTACACCCACATTCACATCCATACATCCACATCTACATCCATGCATCCATTTTCACATCCACATCTACATGTACATTCATATCCATACATCCACATCTATATGCATACATTCATATCTACATGCATACATCCACAACTCCATGCATACATCCACAACTCCATGCATACATCCATATCCACATTCACACTCACATCCATACATCTACATCTACATCTACATGCATACATCCACAACTCCATGCATACATCCATATCCACATTCACACTCACATCCATACATCTACATCTACATCTACATGCATACATCCACATCTCCATTCACATCCACATCTATACATCTACATCTACATGCATACATCCACATCTCCATTCACATCTACATCTATACATCTACATGCATACATCCACATCTCCATTCACATCCACATCCATACATCTACATCTACATGCATACATCCACATCTCCATTCACATCCACATCAATACATCTACATGCATACATCCACATCTCCATTCACATCCACATCTATACATCTACATCTACATCTACATGCATACATCCTCACCTCCATTCACATCCACATCTATACATCTACATGCATACATCCACATCTCCATTCACATCCACATCTATACATCTACATGCATACATCCACATCTCCATTCACATCCACATCTATGCATCTACATCTACATGCATACATCCACACCTCCATGATTACAATAAAATTCTTTTAATTAATCTAGGATGATAATTCTTAGAATATGGTAGGAAGTCCTCTTTTCATGCTTTGAATGAATTTATTTTATGTGTATATTTTTATAAAATTTTACCATAGCTCCGCTACTATAACTAATAAATCTCAATTATTTTAAAAGATAGGTTATCTTTAAGGGAATGATTAGAATGATCCCTAATTGGATCATTGACCCTTAATGGATTAAATAAAAAATAATCATAAACTAAAAGCATAGATTAAAAAAAACTATTAATTTATTCTCAAGCATAGATTAATCTTGGATTAAGAAAAAGCTTTATGAAAAGCTTCATTTGGATTGAGAATGGGTCATGAGTATGACCATTTCTTAAGTGAGAGAGAGAAAAAACCATTAGAATTAAACATAAAAGGAAATTTATGTAATTCTTTACTATCATTAATTAATTAACTTCAATAGCATTTCAAAAACCATACCAATTAAGCTTCTCAAGCTTGAGAGGGGTTGAGAAGAGAGAATCATTGAGAAATTATAGAAAAGATCAAAATTCACTATACTTACCTTATAATTTGCTTGATTCTTTATTCACGGTAGAGGCCCCCAACCAATCAATTGGTTTAGTATGTTGATGGAGCCACCAATGGGAATTTAAGAAAGAGAGAAGTGTCAAAAACTAGTGAATTATTAAAGAATTCACAGTTCTTGGCTGCTTAGGTGGAGTAAAGTAACAATGCATAAGACACTATATTTTTTTCAACAAGGGAAGGCTTCTATTTATAGGAAAAATTGAGCTCCTAACCAAACAAACTGATTCTAGAATTTTCCAAGTCAATTTGGTCACTTTTTGACCATTTTTAGGTCAGTTAAGCTAACTTTTTGAAACTAGACTTGAATGAGGAGAGAGGAGAGATGAAATATCTCAATTTTTATGAGTTTAAAACTCATTCAAGCATGTGAATTATGCACCTCCTTTAAAGAACTCACCTTCCTTACATATGTGTCAAAATGGAATCATTATACCCAAATATCTCATATTTGTAATATTGCTCATAGTTTTTTACTAATAAACCTTGTACATTTTCAACTCTTCATCTTATGTGAAATATGCACCTCCTTTAAAGAACTCCCCTTCCTTACATATGTGTCAAAATGGAATCATTATACCCAAAATATCTCATATTTTTAATATTGCTCATAGTTTTTTACTAATAAACCTTGTACATTTTCAACTCTTCATCTTATGTGAGCATTTACTCATTTTTGGATACCCAAAATATCTCATATTTTTAATATTGCTCATAGTTTTTTACTAATAAACCTTGTACATTTTCAACTCTTCATCTTATGTGAGCATTTACTCATTTTTGGGTATCTTCTTTTACAAATTGGATTTATCTCCTCCCTGCACATGGATTGATGCTATTGGCCCATAGGAACCTTAATTGGACCATAATCCAAAAATTTCTGAAAATCTAGACCCTTAGACTAAGGTCCTTTATACCCATTTCCAATTAATTCCAATTGCACATTGGAATTTTCTTTTTGAATTTCTGTTTCAGGGGAACTTATTTTAATAAGATGAGTTATTTTTCTATCCAAAAATATTCATAATCTGAATATTCTCTCTCTAGAATAATTTTCTCTCTCTAGGCTAAAACAGTTAAAAATAAGATCTTTTATATTTCTGAAGAGGGATTTGATTACACGGGAAGATGCTGGACATCTTGAGAGGCTGGGGAGGAATCTTACAATTCTCATCCAATCACATTATATTACATCTCATCACATCTATCCTCATCACATCTCATCCTTTCTCATCTACCCATATCCACATCACATTCCATCCATTCACATCACATCTCATCCATTCACATCTACCGTGATCCACATCACATCACATCACATCCATTCTCATCACATCTCATCCATTCATATGTATCTCGATTCACATCACATCACATCACATCCATTCACATCACATCTCATCCATTCACATCTATCCCGATTCACATCACATCACATCCACTCTCATCACATCTCATCCATTCACATCTACATTACATCACGTCCACATCTATCCACATCATATCTCATTCATTCCATCCACATTACATCACCTCCACATCTATCCACATCATATCTCATTCATTCATCCACATCATATCTCATTCATTCCATGCACATACACATCCCATCTCATTCATCCACATCCATCCAGTCATTCACATGCATATCTATCCACATCCATCCATTTATTCACATTCACATCACTTCACATCTTATTCTCATCCGTTTACATCACATCACACCCATACATATCATCACATCTATTCACATTCACATCCACATATATTCACATCACATCACTTTTTATCCACATCTCATCACATTCACATCCACATACCTTTACATCACATCACATCTCATCCACATCCATTTACATCACATCACATCTTATCACATGGGATTTACAAAAATCAATTCTACCCATATTTCACATTAAAATTAATAATGCTCAAAATTCCACTTTTGATAAATACTCATAATTTGAATTATGCTAAAAATTTCTCTTTTACTATTTAATTTCTTGGATCTTAAATATCATGGGAATTCCTCTTTTTGCATTTAAATGATTGAATTTCAAATGTCATGGGAATTCCTCTTTTATCATAAAATAAATTTATCTAAAATTCATCTTTTCTTTAATAAAAATATCCATTGTTTCAAATATGCCAAGAATTCCACTTTTACCATTTAAATGATTGAATTCCAAATGTCATGGGAATTTCTCTTTTATCATTTAAAAATTTCTCATGCATAAAATAAATTTATCTAAAATTTCTCTTAAATTAAATAATATTATCCATTATTTTAATATACCAAAATTTCTATATTTTCATTTAATTACATGGATCTCCATTATCATGGAAATTCCTCTTTTTTGCATTAAAAAAATTATCAAAATTTTCTCTTTTCTTTAATCAATTATTTATGCATAAATACTAAAAATTAGTTTCCCATGAATATGATGAAAATCATTCTTTTTGCATAGGATATTCAATCCTAGAATATGGTAGGAAGTCCTCTTTTCACATTATGTATAAAAAATGAGCTATGTGTTAATTTCTAAAAAAAATTCCATAGCTCGCTCTGCTATTACTGATAATTTTTAATATTTCTAGAAAGAATAAGACTTTGTAATACAATTATGATAGAAGAACTATCTTTGAACTTAAATCCAATTTATAGAATTAAATCATAAATTTACCATAATTTTATTAACATAAAAGCATAAAAAAACCATTTTCTTAACCTCTAGCTTAACAAGCTTAGAGATTGACTTTGAATTAAGAATTTATCAATGAGAAGCATTCATTTGCTAAAGATTTAGTCATAGGAATGACTATTCTTTTTAATGTAATACTGGCATGGTATAGTTCACAGATTTTTTTACAAAAGAGTAAGGATCTATTTATAGGTGAGGGAGGCCACTAACCAAGTTCAACTGGGTTCTAGAATTTTCCAAGTTCAGTTTGACTCAATTTGGACAAGATTTGGATCAGTTTGGCTCCCTTTTTTATTTGGTTTGATCCAGAAGAGAGGAGAGATAAAAATATCATAATTTTTTTGAATTAAAAACTCATCCACATGTGTGAATTAGGATCCTACCTCAAGAGTCCCCCTCTCCTTACCAAGGTGTCAAAAATGCATCATTATTCTAAAATATCTCATTTTTTTAGTAATATCTCATAGTTTTTAACTAATAAACCTTGTACTCAGTCAACTCTTCATCTTATGTGAGCATTTACTCATTTTTGGATATTTTCTTTTATTCTTTGGATTTATCTCATCCCAACACTTGGATTAATCTAGTTGGCCCACTGGAACCTTAATTGGACCATAATCTAAAAATTTTTGAAAATGTAGACCCTCAGGCTAAGGTCTTTTATACACATTTTCAATTAATTCCAAATGCACATTGGAAAGTTCTTTTTGAATTTTTGTTTCAAGGGAATCCATTTTAGACACTAGGAGGATTTTTATATCCAAAGATATCTTAATTTAAGATTATCTCTCTCCAAACTTTTTCTCTCTCTAGGCCAAAATAGGGTAAAACAAGATCTTTCTTCTGCTTCAAAGAGGGGAATAATTTCAAGAAGAGAAGGGGAGGTTCTTATACCTTTACACCTCAAAAGCTATAGGGAGGAATCTTACACTTCTCCCTTATAAAGTAATAATGCATACCTCAATGTGCTTTGTCCTAGCATGATACTAGTAGGAGAGTACTTTCCCTTATATTATGTACTCTTACAGAGAAGTGAAGAAGAAATAAAAATTATTCAACCATCCATCTTTCTCTTATGTGCATATCTACTCTCGTGTGTGTGTGTGTGTGTGTGTGTGTGTGTGTGTGTGTGTGTGTGTGTGTGTGTGTGTGTGTGTACGCGCATGTGTGTGTGTGTGTGAAGAAGTTTACATGCCAAGGAGATTAATCTCACTTTCTCCCCCTCATTATTCTCATGGCATTAGAGTGTTGGTTTTCATAAATAAATTCCCAATCTAACCTTTATAGTAATTTCTAGTCAAGGATATCAGCATTCTTACAACACAATAAGAGGGGGGATTATCCTATGTGCGCACTCTTGATTTGGTGGAAAAAGAGTGTAGTGTATACTATGTGCAAAGCCCATATAGCCTTTGATATCTCAAAATTGACTCAAACACTACTCACGATGCGTATGTTCCGATGCGAGTTCCGACATTTCTTTTGGCATCAAAAATAATGTTTATATCATCATGGGTAATAGCGTGAGAAAAGAGTGTCGGAGTAACGTCGAAAAGTTCGTCAAATAAAAGCATCAGAATTATCGTCAGAATAAACATCAGTATTATTTTTTCCCAAATTTTTAGCTTCTTTATATCTTAACCAACATATATGTTTTTTTTCTCACTTTTGGTATATACAAATACTTGTAAAAGTAAATGAAATCAATTTAAAAAAAAGTGTATCCCGTCAAGGTGATTCTTGCAAAAACATATGCAACACACTCTTCATCCACCACGTACCACACACACATAGATCATGGTCCTCGCGCACCCCTTTCCACATACACAAATACATTACCATCAAATCATACCATGTGAGAATATTTGCATGTTTAAAAAATCATAGTTGATCATTATCATCTCTCTCTCATCTTCAAAAAGATCTTTGGCCCCGAGAAAAGATCTATTTCAAGGAAAATCCCTCCATCTTCAAATCGTATAGGAATAGAAGATGCATTTATGTCGGCCTCTAAATCTTCTAGCTCTGGCTTTGGTTCCTCATTTGTTATTGACTCTTCATCAATATCACCATCTACTATGTTTGAGACATCTCATGCGTCTAATTGTTCGATCTATGTACCTTCGTCTAGCCCTTGCTCTTGTTGTACTTCGACATGTAGTGGAACTTGATTTTGTTAGCCCACACCAATCTCTGCTTCATATTCTACTATTTCCATGTCTTCATATATTTGTTTACTACATGGTGCCACATGGATTACAAACCACCATCTTAGATCTCTTGGGTCCTCCTTAAAGATTATTTGCTCACAATGCTCTAGTATACAAATGTGTCTTTTTTATCTATCCATATCTTTATGGAGTCCACTTGAACTAATCCAGATTTGTCTCTTCGTATGGTTGCATATCTTTATGGAGTCCACTTGAACTAATCCAGATTTGTCTTTTTTATCTATCCATATCCTTATGGAGTCCACTTGAACTAATCTAGATTTGTCTCTTCGTATGGTTGCATGTGCTCCTGTTGTGACTACCTTGAACAACTTAACATCAAAGATAAACATATGAAACTTTGTAAAGCCAACCTTGATGATATCTTGGATGGTTCCAAAGTAATCGATCATGTTCACATCCGTATTTAGATCACTTGCACTACTCCTGCTTTCTTGCATAAATTTTGCTTTAACACCACAATCAAATGTTGTTCTCTTCTTATCGATTTGCTCCACTCAAAAATGGTGTCCATATGACCAGAGTGTTGTAAATTTTCAGTACTAAAAGAAAATAACACCACAATCAAATGTTGTTCTCTTCTTATCGATTTGCTCCACTCAAAAATGGTGTCCATGTGACCAGAGTGCTATAAATTTTCAGTACTAAAAGAAAATAACACATCGTTAGTTTATGGAAAAGTTGTAAATAATATTTGGAGAGCATGTCAACATATCAAGGCTTAGAATGAATGAAATCACCTACACGGTAGTCACAACTGTATGCAAGCTCCTCTTCCTCATCCATAATAACTTCACCATGAAGTTTTGCTTCTTATAAGGTTTGTTGGAGCCATCTACTTGATGAAAATTCTGGAAGTATAGCAAGCGATGAAGGGTATGGTTGCGAGTCATAGTTTGACTCCTTCGAAAAGCTTGTCAAGCTCGATTCCTTCCATTCTTGGCCTCTCCATACTGCTCGATCCACTTTTGCATACTCCTTGAGTTTAAGATGCAAAATTTGTTGATCTTGTCTCGTAAGGCCACATCCATCCTTCTCTCAATCCCTTGTCCTTGTGGCTCTTCTCAAACTACCCTATCATCCTCTTTCGTTGACCATAGTTTAGGCATTTCAGGGTCTACGGTACTAAGAAACTGTATGATGTACACCAAGGATTCTTGCACAAGCCATCCCATTGCCATACTTCCCTCAGAGCGAGCTCTTTGACGGATAAACCCTTTTAGCGTCTTCATGAACCTCTCCAAAAAGAACATCCAACATGAATGGACGACCCTTGCCCATAGCCACCTCATCCACAACATGAACTCTGTATCATTAATATGTTGGTCAGGAGAAACTTCTCCACCAATGTAATTGCTTCTATGGCATTGAAGTGGGCTACTTACAAAGTGTCTTTTCTTATCTCCTTCAATGAAATCCAATGGACCACGGTGCCAATCTTGTATATTGTATCCCTTATGTTGTCGATGAGGCAACCCTTTATGGCCACATGCAAGATAAATTACAAGAATTTGTGCCAATTGTGTGATTTTAAGCTGGAGAGCTCGTTATCTTTTGTAAACACCCTCTTTAGGCAGTGCATACATCCAATCAGAGTACGAAACTCTAAAATACACTTCTTAACTTGAGCTTTCTCCCTTTTTGTCAATACCCAAGGAGCTTTAGGTAGTAGCAACTTACCATTACCTTTGATTCGTGGCCATAAGTGTTGCATACGATCACTTATTTGTAAATCCTCCCTTTGGCCCTTGCTTTCTGTGACCCCATTAATAGTCTTCCAAAGCACTATAGCTATATTTTTAAAAATATGCATAGGGTCAAGCAAATGGTTAATTAGAAAACCTTCCCAATATGGTAGTTGGTAGAATATGGACAACCGCTTCATCCTGGGGGGTGGAGACCCTTCGTTGTCCTCCCACGCTAGGGTTTGAATCCTTGGAATGACAAGGAAGTGCCTGAGTACTTTTGCCAGGAACCCTTTCTCCTTGGACATCTTTCCTATATCTAGATTCTCCACACTATGGACATTGTGCAATACTTGCATGCTCGTGCCGATAGAGAACACAATCATTTGGACAAGCATGGTAAGAATTATAGTCGATACCAATGTGTAATATGGATTTTGCACGTGTACGGTCTGTAGGCATCTCATTGCTTTCTGGAAATATTTGATCTCTCAATGACCTATCGTATTGACATGATAATTTAAAGAAGGTAAAAGAAAGAGATAAAAATGGAAAGAGTGATAAGTACTTGCGTAAAAAGTTTTGATACGCTAGTATCGGACCATCCAAATATTGATTGTAAGTTTAGCATTGCGAGGCATGTACGCAAAACACATATATGTGCACCATGATATAGAGACATACAAGCCAACCTACGCAACTCTCAAAAATGTTAGGAGCGTCATTTGGGAGCATTTACTTAGAGATAAAGATAGTAAGGGTGCTCGAGATGACTGAAAAGATGGAAGATTTGTGGGCACAAGTAGATGAACTAGGCAAGTAGTCCTACCCTTAGAAAACTACATTTTATCCCACCAAGAGAGAGGAGAAAAGAGAAAAAAAGATTATTGCATCCTTTCATACACCAATGAAATATATGCATTGTCTAAAGGGTGTATTTACTCGAAACAATAAGTTGAGTGGCCAAAAGTCTCACGACTAACAGAAATTTTTATAGGTGTGTATAACTCATTTTCTCTCTCCTTTATCATGTATATATTCATTACTAACATGCATGTATCACATTATAGTTTGTGCTTCCTATTTCAATTGCATAAGTGAAGATATTAGGAGTACTATTTACAAGATCAGTGCCTCAATTTGATGGATATCCTTGAAGGATATAAACTCACAAGCAATCGAAGATGCAAGAATGAACTCCTTAGAACAAGTGTGTCTAATTGAGAAGTAACGAGTATTCTCACCATTCAGATGCACTTACTCGTATATCTGTAGTCAATGAGGAGATTACAATTGTTGGCACTATTTATAGCCAATGGATGTTTTTTTTGGAGAGATTCATGACAATCTTGAAGGGATTTATTCAACAAAGGACAAGGCCAAAAGAGAGCATGGTAAAAGGTTGGTTAGTACAAGAATCATTGGTGTAGGTCTCTAAGTTCCTTAGATAAATTGATCCTAACATGCCTTGACTTTGGCACAACAAAAAGGATGAACGGATAGTTAGAGAGGTACCACAAGGCAAAGGGCTCTCTAAGATGGTTGAGACATTATGAGACAAGATTAATAGATTTTGTATACTGAATTATCCATAAATGAAAAAATGGCTTCATAGATATAAAGAGGCACGAGTAGAGAAAACAAATTTCAAGAGAAGACACAAAGCTTGCAAAACTCCCTAATAATATACCACTTAGATGCCTAGAACAAACTATAAGGAAAGTAAGAGAGAATGGTGAAAGGATCAGTGAGCATGGAATTAGCAAGAGGATGTTTAGATACTTTGACATGTTCATTCTTGATGTGCAATGGTTCAAAGTGGTCAGCAATGATCCAACCGTAACTATCATAAGAGACCATAGTGGATTTATTGCAGTTGACTCCACTACGTGTTATGGACAAATCTTCAGGATACATTTATACTACCACAACAATGTGAGCAAGTATTATTTTCTCTAAGGCTTACATGCTATTACTTTATCTTTTATAATGTACACTTAGAAAGAGAATAACACTTAGTGAAAGAATATGTAATTTTTCAACCAAACTCTTTAAATGTGAAATGATTGTATATGTAATTCAAGTTGCTCCTCGTATAGTAGAAAACAAATTCAAGTTGTTCCATCTCTTTGTGTGTCTTCTCCTTTGTTGTCAGAGTTGTTGTCAGAGTGTGTGTGCTTGCAAGAGCTCAAGTTCTCTCTCCTCCCCCAATCTTTCCATGGTATGAGAGCTTTGAAGAATCTGACACATTTTGGCCTCCATTTGGCCTCCATTTGGCCACTACAAGGTGTTTTCGGGAACTTCTCGAAAGTTTGGAACTATCTCTGTCTAAACTGTGGTTTATGTGCAACTCTACATTTTGGGTGTGCACTATGCAAATATTGATTGCACACGTATCACTAATTGTGGATGTCTGTACGTGTACTCTGGCCATGTGTTATGACATATAGATTATGCAAAAGTACCACTACAAGAGTTACCGCGAGCAGATACTATTGTGTTGCACGTTGCATACAAAAATTATCTATTTTTTATAAATTTCTAGTTTTTACAAGCAAATATATTTGAAAACGTCAACCAAATTGTCAGTGAAGCTTGACAAGAACAACTTCCATGCATGGAAGTTCAAAATGACCAATTTCCTGATGGGACAAGAATTTTGAGAATATGTTGGAGACAATAAGGCCTTTGGACTTGCTTGAAGAGAATGTTACTCTAGAAGAGGTAAAGGCATTTAATGGTTAGAATAAAGGTGAAAGGAAAGTCATGTATTGGCTTTCAATCAGTGTGACATACACTATGATAGGGAATATACAAGATGTCAACGCTTTAGCAGTTGCATGTCAACACTTTACCAGTTGCACGGCAAAACCTTGTGAAGATGTTCTAGACAAACATAAAGGCAAGGAAGTTGCAGGTAAAATCAAAGCTACATATAGTGGAGAAGAAAAACATGTCCATTAATGAGTATGCATCGAGAATTAAGGGTATTATTGAATCCCTTTGATCTATTAATGTCTAAATGGAAGACGATGACTTAGTGAGTATCTATTTGAATGAAATGGTGAAGAATACAAGCCATTCAAGACCTCTATTGTTGTAAGAGACAATGTTCCCAACTTTCAAGATTGGTGTCTATGTTAATCATAGAAGAGAAGTCTTTGGGTCAAGACTCTTCCTCCCAAAGTAAGAATAGTTCAAAATGGGCCTTCTATTCAAATTTGGGTAGAGGTAGAGGTCACAATCAAGGCCAAGGTGGGGCCATTTTAGCAATTAGAACTAATAATGGACAGTAGTCCAGTGATTCGCGCACTAGAGCAGCAAACACACACAAGTGGAAGAGGTTAGTCTCAAGGTAGGGGGAGCTAGAGAAGCTGAGGTAATTAGAAAAGATAGCAATTGGGATTAGATTCAAAGGATTGCTTTTATTATGGCAACAAACAAGGTCACTTTGCAAAGCAGAATGTCACAAAATTAGAGTGACATAAAAAATGGCAAGTTGCAGTAAAATAATTATGGATCTTCAAAAGTAAGCAAGCTAAATATATATGTAAGCATTTGTTTGCTATGTAGCATATGTTGAATTCAATGTGACAGTAGCAGATGTATCCACAAATAGTGATGCTATATGGTATGTGGATTCTGGAGCCTCTAACCGCATGACCTATCATGGTAAGAGTGGATTAGAGATGTCAAAAATTTTAAAAAACCAAGTTATGTAGAGACGAGGGATAACACGGCTCATCCTATTGCTCATATTGGGAATGTGCCATTGGTTATGCTGTAGGATGGCAAGATGAGGTACTTAGTTGATGCACTTCATGTGCCTAACACCACATAACAAAGAATTTGGGTTCTATTGGACTGATAATTAAGTAGGGTTTGTAGGTACATGTTAACCTTAAGGGCTGCTATGTTGAGGACTTCAACAATACATGCTGTTTCGTTACAAAGGATAAAAGGCTAGGAAAAATATTTACTTTGGATGTAAGCATGCCTGAGGTGAAAGCTTCTATGTTTGCATAAGATACATGTGTTGTGGTGGTGGCCGATATAGATATTTGGCACAAACTTATTAGTTATGTTAATGAGTACTGATTGAAGTCTATGTAGAATAAAAAAATTGTTACAGGTCTGCCAAACTTTAAGGTGGAAGGAATGCATAAAGTATGTGAAAGCATGTCAATTTGGAAAGCAAAGAGACAATGTATTTCCACATGACGGGAATGTAAGTAAGAGAGTACTTGAAGTGGTGCACTTACATATATGGGTGCCGATAAAGACGGCATCAATGGGAGGATGTCATTTTTACTATGTATCTTTCATTGATGAGCACACAAGGAAAATTTAGGTCTACTTTATGAAAGAGAAAAGTGAAGTGTTAACTCACTTTCAAAATTTAAAAATGTTAGATGAAAAGCAAATAGGTTTGCAGGTTAAGTGCCTAAGGTCAGATGGAGCGAAAGAGTACTTCTCCAATGAGTTCAATGGGTACTTGAGAAAGCATGGAATTTAGAGGAAATTCACATGCAAGTACACGCCGCACAGCAAAATGATGTTTGTTGAGGAAGAATAGACACATTGCAAAGATTACTCTTGCATTGATACCTAAGAAGAGTATGCCTCACCATTATTGGGTCTGAAGCAACTATGACTATAGTTTACATTATAAAAAGGACTCCCACAGCAGCGGTGGCAGTGCATGCATTGCATATGTACACATTCCTGATATGCTATGCAATAAGTTAGATCCAAAGGCAGAAAAATGTGTGTTCATTGGTTTCTCCATTAAGCAAAAGGGATACAAATGTTATAACCCTATCACACATGAAATGAAAAGTGAGCAAGAATGTTATCTTAAATGAGATGAGCAGTTGGTATGCTACTATAAAAGACTCGATTTGGGGCTGATGCACAAGAGCTCGCGGTTGTGTAGAATATAGGTTAGCAATCACAATCATTGAATGGACTGAGAGTCCTCTAGCAATGGGTCTGTTGAAAGACCATGGAGTAGCAAGCTGGTCAAAAAATCAGTCCTACAGGTTCAGCGAGTACATCACATAAAGGTAAAGAGAAGGTTAGTGAGTCTCTTGGTATGCCTGACATTTTAACATGGCATTCATATGTTGATGAATATTCTAGTGGCTTAGAGCAAAGCCTTGATGAGGAGCTTGGTATTCTAGCTACTATCAGGACAACACAAGGAAGGCTAAGACAGCTGTAAGGCCAAGACCATGCAGGTTGGGTAGGGTCAAAAACCTTGTTTAGAGATTGGTGTATGATGATCATGTAGCTCACCATTATGCATACATGGTAAAGGTTGTGCAAGAGGTTGAGTCCACATGTTTTGAAGATGTTGTTGGTCGTATACATTAGTAAAAAGCCATGGATGAATTGTTGAAATGAGTGATGCTAGAGTGCCAAGTCACCTAGCGAAGGTTGCTGATATCAAGGATGCCAAGTTGGCATGGCAAGAACTCAACAAGATTTTCGGCATCGACTCAAAGAGCTCAAAGATCAACCTTCTCATGCAGTTTTACAAGCTCGACAATGAGACCGAGACCATGGCACAACACATCAGTAAATTCAAAGGTATCAAGCAGCAACTTAGTGCATTAAAGAAAGTCATTGAGGAAGATGAATCTATTGTTGTATTGTTAAAAAGTGTTGACAAAGAACCTTATGAATCACTTGTTGCTACACTTAAAAATGTGCCCAACACTAAAATTTGAAATATAGAATCATCTCTACTTGAACATGAATCAAAATTCAAGGATAAAGAATCATTCAAATCACATTCAAAGTTAGAAAGCACTGTATACAAAGGGTGGGAGATTTCAAAGGAAAAATCAATCAACATCTCAACTTCCAAGATGCTATCACTGTGAAAAACTTGGTCATATCAAGAATGAATGTCACTAGTAAAGATAAACCAAATCTTGTTTGTCACTATTATGGAAAAATTGGTCACCTAGAAGAAGATTGCTATCACAAAAAGAAGCAGGCAAACTACATCGAGGTCAAAGCTGCCCCCACTGAAGATGCACTCTTCTAGAGAAAGAACCATTGTACTTTTCACCCCTCTTGTCTCTACAAAAAGTGTGATGTAATCAGCCTCTGAGGCTATATGATGCACTCAAGCTTAAATTCATAGCCAAAGTAGCTATAATGCCAAAGTAGCATAAGGGCCGAAGTAGCTTAGCACAAGGGGAGAGAGAGGAAGAGTGAAAGCCTAAAAATTGTACCCAATCTAGCATCAAGGGGAGGTGTTGAAATGAGTGATGCTAGAGTGCTAAGTCACCTAGCCAAGTTATCCCACATGAGCTATCATTGTACTCTCCTCATATAAAAGGAGTCCATTTCAAGTAATGAATCAAGCAAGCTCTAAAGCCTCTCTATGAGTACAAGTCTCAATCTTGTAACCTAATTGTGCTTGAGTCTAAAGTTTAATTAGCTTAGTACATTCATCATGATTGTCATTAGGTATCACCCACCTTAGATTAGCTTAATCACATGTTAATTAATATAAGATTAAGTCATTCTTACCATCACTATCTCCGTGTGGGAGCCTGGATCCATGAGCTTCAATAGAAATGGCCTAGGTTCTTTCCATTTTCTTCATTGGAGTAGTTGGTGGTGGTACGTCATTGAGATTCTTTCCCTCATGGAATGATTCAAGGATTGGGGAGCACGAGGGTAGGTGGTTGATTTGGGGGAGAAGCTCGAGGCTTGGAGACTGAATGGTGGATAGTGAAAATCATGGGTACTATGTGCATGGCTATGGTGATTAGTATTAATCTGGTGATTAAGCTAATCTAAGGTGGGTAACGCCTAAGTATAAACATGATGATTAATTGCTAAACTAATTAAGAATGAGACTTATGTACGATTAGGATACAAGATTGAGACTTATAGTCATATAGAGGCTTAAGAGATTGCTTCATATTCCATTGCTTGAAATGGTTCCCTTTTATATGAGGAGGTACATCCTTGGGCTTGTACATCAATGTGGGATGATTCCCTTTTCTCAAGTGGCATTTTAGACTTTGCTCTTGCTTGGCTTATTCAACTCACTCCCTATCTCTTCCTTGTGCTCTTTGGGCACCACGTTTCAAAACACGTCTCCTTGGTGCCAAATCTTGACCTATCTTTGAGGCCTAGAGATCATCTCTAAGAGTGAGGTCCCCCCCTTGATAGAGACTTGACCTATCCTTGAGGTCTAGAGGTATCTTCTAAGAGAAGGGTTACAAAATGATTTGACTCCTATTTTTTTACTTTCTACCCTCCCCTGCATGCTATGAGTAACTTTGACTCGTGTGCTACTTTGGCACTTCTCCCCTTAATGCTACTTTGGCTCTAGGTGAGAGAAATTTTCAGCTTGGGTACATCATCAGGTCCAAAGGCTGTTTACAAGCACTTTTGGTAGGAAGTATGATTTTTACAACAAATTTTTGTTTAAGAAATGGATAGTGGTCTCGGTAGCTCAATGTTGCTTAGTGCTGCTCTACTGGCTTAATATCTAATTGCTTTTGCTTGATGAAGATCCCTTGTTGCTTCCTTCATGTCGAGGTGTCTTTTTTCACATTATTGAATGCTTCCTGGCTCTTGATCTTTACTCTTTGACTTGACTCTTAGCTCTTTGACAGGTTCTTTGATGTGGGCTTGGTTCTTCTGCTGCCACTTTGTACTTGGTGCTTTGATGCTTCCTTTGATGCTTTTAGTGTGAATGGCATGCTGCTGCGTGTTGTCGTATCATACACTTGTGCTTTGAGCATGCTTAGAATAGTGTTTAATGCGTCTTTTCTTTTCTTTTTATGCTTATGCACATGCATTTTTCCAGGTATAATTTTTCAAAGGTTTAACCCTTCCCCAAAATGATGCTTTGAAGTGCAAAATGTTAACCATTTGAGGTGGTCTTAGCAATGAGATTATGTTTTGCTTCACTACCAGCAGTGTCTAATCTCGTACAAGTTTGGCAATGTGCTCTAGTTTTTCATGCAATTATGATTTCAAGTGGATGCAGGTGATTAAAATGCAAACTATGTGCTAAAAATGAATTAAGTGCAGTGAAAATACACTTAAGCACTGCAAGTGCATGAGATGGATTTTGATACAAGAGAGGGTTTCCCACATTGAAATAGTACTCTAGATTTTCAATTTTGACTTTAATTAAGCTAATTTTGCTAATTGATTGCTAATAATAGTGGTTAAGTGCTTAATCACAATGATTAACAGGGTTGAAACTTGGAGCCTTCAATTGAGCTTGTGGAAAGAAAATTTGATGGGGATTTTTGAATAGGCTTCTTGTCCTTACTGAGAGTAAAAGTGGCACATTAAAAATCTCCAACTCAAACCACCAAAAATGAGGTCAAAATGGCAAAAGCCTACTATTTATTGTGTTTTTGCTTTGCTGTGGCTCACATAGTGGATGAAATGACTTAAGATTTGAGATGTAGATAGTTATAGCATTGTTAAACTACCCCCAAGGGAAATTAGCCCAATTGCAAGTGTGGATGGAGAATGGATCAAAAGACCAATAATCGTAGAAGCGTCGTTTCTCGCCGTACACGTCGATTTGCGTCAATTCCTCCGGGCTATAGATCCACCTAGGATTAAGCAAAAATCTCCTAAAACTTCTTGGCTAATGGTTGAGAGAATAAGCGATGCCAAACACTACTCTTGGACCACAAATGGAAAGGTTGGCTAAGGTTGAGATTAGTAGATAATTAGATAATTAATAAAGTAATCAAACTAATGTGAGTTGAGATTAGTGATGTGGGGATAGGAAAGGCTTAATACCAAGTTAAAATCATGGTTGGATACCATGTGTATAGCTATGGTGATCAATACTAATCTTACATTAATCTAATAATTAAGCTAATCTAAGGTGGGTGACGCCTAAGCATAACATGATTAACTGTTAAACTAATTAAGAAGAATACTTAAGTACAATTAAGTTATAAGATTGAGACTTGTACTCATATAGAGGCTTAAGAGCTTGCTTCATATTCCATTGCTTAGAATGGTCTCTTTTTATATGCTCATGTGGCTTCATTTTGGACTTTGCTCTTGCTCGGTTTAGTCAACTCACTCCATGTCTCTTCCTTGTACTCTTTGGCACCACATTTCTCAACGGGATAAAGTAGGGGCTCTCATGGAGGATGGTGCAAATAGATTGACGAGAGGATTATGGGTGGGTGGTAAGAGTTGGGTTGGTTGGAGAGTGACGGGATTGGGGTGGCTTTGGAAGTGTTTCAACGAGGGTTAGGTTTCACGGGATTGGGGTGGCTTTGGAAGTGTTTCAACGAGGGTTAGGTTTCATGGATAGCCGTTGCTTTGTTTCCCAAATCGTCCAAAGAATGAGCCTAATTGGCTTGTTATCTGGAAGACTGGTCCACTATTCCCCCGCTCATGTCTACATTTCATTGACTCCTTTCTTCCCAAGGCTCCTCGCTTGAGGTTGATCCGAAGAAGTCTAGTCTTCTTAATAAGAGAGCACTCTATTGAGTGCTAGTCGTCTATTGGGATTGAAGGCTTTGTGGCTTTGAAGAAGTATGGTTCGATATGCTACAATCGATTATATTGTCGTTTCCAATAATTAGTCCAGATCGGGTTCGCATCAAAAGTTTTTAGTGTTCCTAAAGCACGTCTGAAATTGATTTTAGATGTCTTTTTTTTCCTAGATTGACGTCTCTAAATTCACATCTGCAAGCTCACATGTCCACGTTCACGTCTCTAGACTCATGCCTGTAAGCTCATGTATCAAAGCTCAGATCTTTTTTTGTATGAACCAAACTCACGTACTTGTTTTTACAAAATGAACACACACACACACACACACACACACACACACATATATATATATACACGAGAGAGAGAGAGAGAGAGAGAGAGAGAGAGAGAGAATCTTTTTTGTATGAACCAAACTCATGTACTTTCTTTTACAAAATGAACCTATATATATATATATATATATATATATATATATATATATATATATACATGAGAGAGAGAGAGAGAGAGAGAGAGAGAGATGTATTAATCTTTACTAGAGGCCAAACTCTACCTATGAGACAAATCAATGTACAATTGTCAATGTCTTCTGGATGTCCATTAAAAAAAAAACATGAAAGTAAAGTATGAAAGTACTGAGCTAGTGGGGGGGGGGGGGAGGGGGGGGATGGAGCACTACTGCTAGAGGCTGAGGGAGAGGAGGAGGAGGGCTAGAGGCTGAGGGCGAGGAGGAGGAGGAGGAGGAGGAGGAGGAGAGAGGGAGGTGTACTCGTGGCTTGCCTTCAAAGCATGTTAGCTTTTGAAGTTGAAGGAAACCATGGCTCTTTATCTTTCCCAAGTTTCCCGTTCATCCTCTATAAGCAGCTTTTGAGAGGAGAACCATTCAAACACCTCGTGTTTAGCAAACGCCGGAACATTAAAAAAAAACTCCCAGAGCCATGGGCAAAACCCTGCATTAGTTAAATAGTGTTGAATCGTTATCGGCACAATTTTCGATCGACAATCATTACGTTGCATTCTATAAGTTTCTCCTTGGCATGCTTTCTTTTTTCTTTTTCTTTTTCTTTTTTTTGGAGAGATTGATGATCGTTCTGAGATGGAGAGCTATTCAAATCTGCCTGTTGGAGTCGTCCTAAGGCTAATGAAGATTTCATGGTTTTAATTCTATGGTTCATCGAAGGCTCTATGGTCTCATCTACTAAACTATTTATCTTCCGCTCGTTGTTGCAAGGGCCCTATTTTGAAACCAGTGCACGTCATTAGGTTAACATTAATGAGATCCTTGCATCCCAAGAGTTAAATATTGAAGATAAACTACACCCCATCTTCATGGACGCCATGCTAAATAAAAACAAAAACTCTGAAAGGGCGGTTTTTTTATGGAAGTTGGTGCAGCCGTCTGTATTAACGAATATGTTTCATTACAGCTAAATCCACAGTTTCTCTTGTAAATTGGGCACCCGAAACGTTAGGATTAGAGTGTATGTAAAAGAGTTTGCAGGGTAGCCAACACACTCTATCATGAATGTCATCAACGTGCATACTTACACCTACGAAAGTAGTAAGAGAAGCAGCAAACAAGCAAAAGAGAGAAAGATGATGATGATGATAATGGTGATAATGATATTAACGTCCTTGGGACACCCTACATGACCTGTGTGTGTGTGAGAGAGAGAGAAACAGAGACAGATTTTGATGCAACTTAAGGCTGTATGGAAATGTTAATAAAGAAAAAAAGGAGAGAAGCACTTTCCTGTAAGAAAGAAGACGCAAGGAGCACGTAAAGAAAAGGATAAAGCGCTTTGAACACTTGATTTGTAGACTTTGATATAAGCTTGGCACCTCGACTGGGGGATTTCGATCGGGTTTTTTAGGATTAAACATTTGAAGTCATCATACCACACATAAAAAGCTTGAAACGTGAAATCCAACGAACTTCCTTTGGCAGGGTACAAATCATACATTGACTCCTACTGTATTAGCATACATCAATGAGACTTCCTTGCCATTGCAATGGAAGGGTTCAAGACTCACAAATGTCAGAACAGACCCATGGCCATCTATCAAGACATGAAAGAATAGACAGCTGCCTGTCTCAAAAAACTACCTTCATTTGAGGATGGCTGCCCCTCTTTATTCTTTGATGCTCATCATATAACTTCACTACACTAGGCAGGCACATGTGAGCATATGCTGCAGGTTTGTAATGCCTGCTGCTTAGTCCCTCGTGCATTCTTAGTGGCCTTTGAACATGGTGCCCATTACAAGAATTTCTTGATGCATTTCATAAAAAACTATGGTTGCCAAAAAGCTTGAGAAAACTGCAAACAACAACCATGTGGTAAACGCTTCACAAAAGAATAACTGTATGGATTTATTAGTGGCACATCAACGCTTCAAAATATGAAGACAATGCCATCATGGATGCGGGACTTCTGATTCTGAGCAACGCATTCCGAGATCCACATCAGGTTCCTGATCTCTTGCTCCCGTAGTCTTACATACGAGAAGAATACAGCATAGTGAAACTGTGCACCAACAAACAAGACGCATTCTAAGTGAGGACACGTCTACCCAACAGCATGATGGTTCATCTTTCGAAGTTTTAACAAAGACGTACCTGCTGTTCAAATGCCAGACAAAGCCTCTTAACTTCCTCCTCGTAGAACCCTTTATCAAGCATTTGGCTTTCACCATATGAAAGCTTCGCAAAGATTGAATTATATGTGGGGTATTTCTCCATCACAGCACGAACCTGCACAACATATATAGAATAAGTGAGACCTACTCAGGTTTTAACGAGCAGCAAAGATGCAAGTCCCAATCAATATTTAGGTGTATGAAAGGAAGAACACCTGATCAAAATCTTCACATAAAGCAAGCTCCTCATGGCCATAGGGGCACCTGTAATATAAGACTTTAGAATATATACAATCACCAGAAGTACCTACCATATGCGAGTGTGTGACAAGGTATATGCATGTGAGTGTGCGTATGTGTGCACGTGTGTACACAGACTCCTGCATGCATGCGTGCATGTGCGTAGATCAGAAAAAATAGCTACCAAAGCATGACAGTATGTGCATGTGTGCATGAGAAAGTATGCACATGACAAAAAGGAGCTATCAAATCAGGACAATATGTGTGGAATTTGTGCACATGTGCATGTGTGTAGAATACATACCAAAGCATAACAACATAAATGTGTATGCATGACAGTGTGTGCCTCTGTAGATTAGCAAAAAATAACTTCCAAAGCATGACAACGCATGCATGCACATGCAGAACCTAAGAATATATCAGGAAATAAACAGCTAAGAGAGAGAGAGAGAGAGAGAGAGAGAGAGAGAGAGAGAGAGAGAGATTACAATAATCCAAAGTTGGAGTAGAGCTTTCTCCTGTCATCTCGAGTGAGCTCTGTACCAATGCTGTTCAAACACCAAAAATGGGTTTTCAAAAATCTACGCACCTGAAACATAAAACCTCAAGTTCGCACGAGAGTTCCACAAACAGTCACTCTTCTGAAGCACAAGCACACAGCACACTACGGTGAGTACATCACAAAAAAAGAACTTGAATAGTGCACAGGCATGTTGGCAAATGCCCTCCTAAGATATTGAAAGTTGATAAGAGGCCGAACAGGCCAGCTTTGCTTTGACGTCTTGGGCATCTCCACCTTGCTTGATAAGCATATGGTTATAGGCAAGTTTTGTGCCTTGGAGGGAGAGCAAAGCCCAGTTGATTTGAAGCCGCGATTCGGATGCCCAGTTGATTGGGGGGTGGACATCTTCACGAATTCCTTGCGTGCCGTGCGCAGATGGAAGGCTAGTAGGCCTTGTGAGTGGGCAGATGCCCAAATTACGATTCATGGAGCGCTAGACTCAAAGAAGAAGACAAAACAAGACAACCGGTTTGAAGGCAAGCATGCGAAGTGTTGGCATGGGGAATTGATGCAGCTTGCGGGAATGGAAACGAATGTCAGAGTAATAAAAATTAACAAAAATCAAGGGTTTCTTATGTTTTTTTGCTTGATAAGTCTTTCCTAATCACTTGCTAGCCTAACGATCTACTGTACTGCAAGAAAAGAAACAATAAAAGGCAAACAAAAATTAGATCTAAGCTCTAGGCTTATCCTAAACCTTTCCTGCATATTTTCTAAAATGCAAAATTCTCTTAGATTTGAAGCTAGTATGTATGCAACTATGCATTCTAACTAAATAAGAAAATTCACAACAGATAAGGCAAAATAATAGGAAAAACAAAGATATGCACATGCCCATTGGATCCCCTGAACATGTCCCAATGTGGAAGATCCACAGTCCAGAAGGTATGTGTGTCCAGAAAAGACTTTCCTGCATTATTTTGATCGTTATGCCAAAGCACAAAGAGACATTCCACGTGAATCCTCCAATGAGAGGTTATTGGCAAATAATCGTATTTGCACTCTCTATGATCTCATATTTGCATGACAACGGCATTTTGATAGCCAAATTCCGTTTAGGAGTAGGCATGTGCTTTATACATTTTGTTGCATTCAAAATGTACAAAATGCAAAAACACCGTTATGAACCAAGTGAGCAAATGTTTAGGTGCCAAATGTACTGTCACGTGCACACGGTGCCACGTAGACATGACTATTCCTTACAGCCGCCTTAAGGGCAAAGTTATAGGTCGTATATGGGCAGTTTGGAGCCAATTTGGTGGCCCTATAGGTGCCCGGAGGTGCCCAGGACATGCACCAATGGTTGGGACATATTATGGGCACAATATGAACACATTTTATGACATTTTTGATGACTTTTTATGGCCTGAAAAGTGAAAACCGACCCAATTACGACTTGCTATCCCTTTCCTATATAAAGGCAAGTCATGGTCATTTCTATTCATTCAAAGACAGAGATTGCAGAGCCAAGACCAAGGACATGCAGTCTAACAATTTGGTTCAGCCAAGTACATCTCCGAATCAGCGTTTTCCATTAACGCACAGTGGAGGACAGTAAGCATAAGTTCATTCATAGCATTCATAGTCTAGATCTACATTGGATCTATGACAATCATTGTAATTACTCATTCATTCAGTAATATTTAGTATGAGTAGGTTAGGTAAAGTGTCTCTCTCTTCTCCTTCTCTCTACTTCTCTATGTCATGAGCATGTGATTAGCATTAGTCTTTATTACTTTGCGTTAATCATCATTAAGGACGCTTCCACATAGTAGCCATGTTAAATGTACTGGAAAAAAATATATAATCTTGTCCCATCAATCTTTCTCGTCCCTTACTCGTCCTCAAGTCCTTTACAGGCTGGTGATAGGCTGCTATCAAACTCTTTAAGGGCAGCAGGCTGCAGGCTAGGTCAATGAAAAAAGCTGATCCTAATCTAATCCCATCAATAGCCAATATTCCCCTTTTCTCTCTTGGTACCTCTTTATCCTTGCTGCCAGCTCTTCATTGCTGCCAAGTGAAGAGAGAGAAGAAAGAGTCATTTTGCAATTCAGAGAGAAACCAAGGAATTTCCCCGATTAGATATTGGGGAACATCCCCCAATTTTCTCTTCTGAGGAATGGTTCTCCCCTCTTTGATGAAATGTGTTCATGGTCATTCGTAAGGATAGGATGTACATGCAGCATGCAGCATGTTCAGTTTTCTTGATCTGTTTGCATTTTTCAAAAACTTCTGATGCCCAATGTTTGTATGATGTACCATTCCGTTTATGTTTTCACGTTATGATAGCTATGATAAATTTGCCGCAATTGAGTGATGACAACAGCATGCAATCCGTCGCCTCAAGCTTCATCCTCTCTGGTGCAGGGACATCATAGATCACGGCTCTGCTCCCTCCAATGTATGGTTCTCCTAGAAATTGTGCAAGGTGATCACTCGAACCAACCAAGCGGCTTCCTTGTGGGGCTTCTCCCACAGCTTGTCCACTGCCTTAACTGGAAAATATCTTAATGGTGGCACCCCCCATGGTACTCTAAAATGTGCGTCACTTCTCTAAAGGGGGGAGAATTTCCTTTAAATCGAGCCTGGAAAAAGCCCAATGGGGGGGAAAACAAATACTACCCACAGTACAAGGTTGTTCATGTACTCACAAAAAGTAAAAGCAAGACAGGCCAATTGGCTGTAGATGCACATCTTCTATTGATTGTTTGCTATTGAAATTTCTCTATTACTTCCACACCAAACTAAGATCTTACTATAGCCCTTTGCATCCCCAGAATGAGAGATACCTGTTTATAGTTATGTTGACAGCCCTGCGGTCAGCTTCAAAGGCCAATAGATCACACATTATTTCTGAAGTTGCTCCCCCAAGTTTCTACATGTAGCAACACCAAAAACAATTCAGTTTATTTCTCAAATTCAACAAAAACTAAACAGCAACATGTGCAGAGTAATATGCAGCTTGTGATAGCATGATTTGTAAATCACTCACCTTGCAAAAATTGTTGAAGTCTTCCAAGTAAGCCTTGTATAGTGTATTCCGCATGATTTCAATGTTCATCTCATCCAAATCCTACATACATCATACAGAAAATCTGTCACGACCCTGTGTTTTTCTCTAGACAGTATGCAGGTGGGCACGGGGACATGGTGGACAGTGTGAATGGCATCAGTTTGGAGTTGAAAAGGAAACCCATGTGTGGACAACCTCATGTGTGAAGGGGACAAAGAGAATTTAATTTGAAAGGTTTTATAACCTTTGGTGGCCCAAAAGCTAATTTGGGAGGCTACACCACTTTTGGAAAGGAACAAAGGGACCTACAGTCATGGGCATCTCTATGTTTCCAGATGCTTCATGAGGAAACAGGTAACTAGATGTATGCCGTTGTTGGCACTGTTGTTGAATGGTGCTGTGAATGGTTCTGTATGGAAACAGGACAAAGGTTTCAAAGGGAAACAGGCCTAAGGGTTTCATGTGGAAACAGGTCGTAGGTTTCTCGACGAAACATGTTTTTGGGTAGTTTCTCTAGGAGATAGGTCACATGCAGGTAGTGGGTACAAGAATGGACACATGTTTGGTACAGCCTTGCTACCGATTGGTCAGGGGACAGGGAATCCATGACTAAGATGGATAGTACCCTTGGAAGGTAGAGAGGGAGTGTACAGGTGTGTCTACTGTATGGTATGCTATGCTGCGATGCGAGATCTCTTTTGGGAGATAGTTTGGGAGTCTGTGTTGTGATGCGAAAGCACTGGATGTGTCAGGGTGTGATGCTGTTCATAGGGTGAGAGGCTATGGATGGTTGTGGTAGCCCTGATCATGGGAGAAAGCTTCTGTATGCAGACTCAATGTGTGGGATGTGAACAGTGGCTGGATTTGTTTGTGGATGCCGAGTGGACAAGAAGCCATGATGCAGGGTCTTTGCAGGCTTCAGGAATTTTATTGTGACAGCTGAGTTTCCAACCTTATTGTAATCAAAGCTCTCTTATAATAATTAAAGAAATACCGCAAGGGACGCCACTGCGTTTTGGGGCCAATCGGTGTCCTTGTACTGTTTGCAGAGCACTCTAGCTCCCCCTGTTTGTTTTCCTTTTCTTGGTCCTCGATGGTGTTGAAGTGTTTTGTGTGCAAGTTTGTTTTTGCACCGCCCTTTGGTTTCGTCGGAAGACCTAGCCGGTTTACAAAATCTCTAACGGATCAGTACACATTCGAGGAGGTTTATGGGAATAATTTGAGAATGCAATGCAAGGGATGACCATCTTTTACAAAATAGGAATTTCTCTCTCTCTCTCTCTCTCTCTCTCTCTCTTGGAGTGGTGTTCACTGGGCCCACATTTTCCATGAGGGGGTAGCAGAGGCCAGATTGACTAGAGGATATGCAGCACTAGGAGGTCTAGAGAGGATGTGCTCACAGGTACAATTTCACGAGCCACGCACTAAGCTGTGGCTTTTTGACACGCTGGTCACATCGGCTATGCTATATGGAGTACAGATCTGGGGACCTAGCCTAGATCGTCACAGTCGATCAGGACGCACATACGATGGATGGAGGATGGGAGCACCACCGATCGTAGTCGAGGCTCTTGCCAGATCAGTGTCCTTCATTCATAGCACTTGGGCGCTTCCCCGACACCAGTATGCACGACTTGCTTTAGAGTCCTCTCATCAGCTAGCCATGGAGGGAGACACTTCATATTGGTATGCGCAGATAGCATCCTGGTTTGAGCTCCATGGGTTCAATTTAGACAGACTTCCACCCTTCCAGTACTCTCTGGGGGCACCCTCTCTCACCTTGACACATTCCGAGATTAGTAGAGTCATCTGACAGGACCTCATTCAGTTGGACACTAGGAGGACATGGCTAGAGCCCTCACAGGAGTTGGGGACGAAGATGGCTTTCTATAGAGACCATCTTCTCCGCACCACTGAGGATGGCTTTATACTTAGACCGAGCTACATGGATACCCATCTGTCTCATGGATTGAGGTGCGCCATTGGGCAAATCCGCACCTCTTCACATCAGTTAGAGATAGAGACAGGCAAATTTAGAGGCATACCTCCAGGGGACAAGATTTGTCAGATTTGTTGGATAGAGCCAGAGACGGAGGAGCACTACATCTGTCGCTGCACAGCATATTATGAGATTCGAGGACGCTACCATTGCCTTTTCAGAGAGGGATTTCGACCACTGGCTAGAGTCATGGACTATTGTGATCAACGATGCTTGGGTTTTTATCTCCTGGAGATCCGCAGGCTCAGAGAGTCCATTCCGGCTGGCACGGAGTCCACACAGAGACAGATTACTGACTTCTTTAGAGGGACTACCCGGGAGGACACACAGCCGACAGCCCAGCAGTGCGTGGGACTCTAGTTGAGAGAGCTATCCAGTTGGGCAGATCCAGACGCCCGAGGGTTCGCGGATCCTCACATCGGAGACGGTGCCTACACCGGAGGATTCAGAGCATCATTGCGAGGCATCGGGCTCATCCGACCAGGCATCTCACTATGGCAGATATCCAGGCCATCCGGCAGAGACCCATGCTAGAGCTCCTAGGATGATTACCACTCCAGCCATATACTGTTGTACTCACTGTCACTTTTGTACTCCCCCATATTCATGTATTCATGTATCCATGTACTCATGTACCCCATTTTGACTAGTAGCATTAGCTTCCCACTCTCCCTAGTTGTTGCTTCCAGATGCTTCCTTCTGATGTATTGTAGGGCTAGATACTTACCTTCAGTTCTTTCTTTTCTTTTCCAGACAGTGTATCAGATGTCACATGGTTGTAACTTTGGTCTCATAGGTCACTTTGGCCTTTTAAAGACGTTAATATAACATTTCATTTCATTTCATTTCTCTCTCTCTCTCTCTCTCTCTCTCTCTCTCTCTCTCTCTCTCTATATATATATATATATATATATATATATATATATATAGAGAGAGAGAGAGAGAGTTATATTAAACGTCTTCAAGAGACCCAAGGGTCTATGAGACCAAATGTGATACAATAGTGTCCATGTAATCTCATCATGGTACAAAAGGAAACAAAGATGAGAGCTATGAGCTCAGAATGTCAAATCCAAGGGATCATCATATCATACAGCCTATGGAGCTAACCCCCAATAGGAGGAGGGGGCCATCAAGGATATCAAGCATGGGGGTAGCCTATACAGGGCTCTATAGATTCACTAGGCATGGGAAGGTGGCTCTGCGCCTCTCCAAGATCTTCGTCACCATTTGGCCGCCCAAGTGGTCTTCCCCTATTTCGTGCCAAGGTACGCGAAGCCAAGGAGCTTCGTGCCACCAACTCGCATCACCTACGGGAGGCCAAGCTTCGTGTCACCCATAGTGTGGCCAAGACGTGGAACCCACTATCACGGATCCAAGTTTATGCTTCCCACTGAGCCAGTTCTGTGCTCGAGAAGACCTCTTATCTACAAGTTACAAGAACGGGAGATGTATCCATTGCATAATGCATGTGCACGCATCTCTGCTTGCTTGAAACTGATTTTGTGTGACTTGTTCTACTATGATGTGTCCAGTTCACGGGCGCGGGACGCCCACCTGTTTTTCGTGCAAATGCCCTATATTCTGACATGGTTTGTGGCATGTGAACAAGTGGTGAGTATTAATCTAAACATAACCTTTACTTTTCACATTCATTAAAGTCGGGCACCAACCTTTGGCCAGTGTCCAGGGTCCCAAGGGATGCAAGTTAGGACAGCCCAACCTATGGGCACCCTTTTGACCATGTAAACACACATAAGTGTGCGTGTACACCAAAAGGAGGTGCCCACTACAAAGGGGTTGGACCCCTCCACCTCCTGCCCACCAACCCTGCACACGACTACGCCTCTCTCTCTCTCTCTTGCACTATTTGGAGACTGGTGTATCCCTTCTCTCTTCCCATCTGCAAGTGAACTATCATCACAAAGCTATCAAGCTGCCGTACAGCTCCTAGCTGCGGTACAATATTCCTATACCTGCAGTATCTGCTAGAAACCCTACTACCCGCAATATCTGCTGGAAACCCTAGTATAGCTGCAGTATATATCTGTAACAAAGTTAAAAGGGACTCAAGTCAATTTGGGCCCAAGGCCAAGGGATGAAGGGGATGTGAAAGGGACCAAGGGCTAGGACTAGGGTTGGGCATGCCCATGGACATGAATAAGTGTAGTATGAAAGGGTGGCCTAGTATATAAGTGAATATGGGCCAATGTAATAGGAACCTTTTGATACCTTTTGATAATCAAGATCACACAAGTTCTATGCTTTCTCTTCTTGCTCTAATCCTAGGCTAATCTCTCATGTTTTCCTTAATCCTAGGCTAATGAGGCTAAATCTAGATTGCCACTTTCTTTCATTAGTATCAGAACCATGTCTTTGATCTAATTTTCTGAATTTTTTTAAATTTCCTGTATTTTCTTGGTTTTCTTGAGACTTGAACTTAGTGAACCATCTCAGATATACCCTGAGTAGTACGTACCTGCCCCACAACTGTCCTGTATAAAGCCATGATTCCCCAAATCAGCTCTGTGGGCACTCCCATCTCCTGTAGTCTGCGCATCAGTCAGGCTCTCGGTACTGTGTCAAAAGCTTTGCGAAAATCCACAAAGCAACAATAAATCCTCCTGCCATATGATCTGCCCTCCTCAATAATAGCTCTAAGTGTCAAGATATGGTCAAGAGTGGAGAAACCTCTCTTGAACCCTGCCTGCCCTGATGCACGTATGCCCTCTCTCTTTGCCCATCTACTCAACTCCTGCTCAAGAATAGATGCATATAATCTAGCCAATGTGTGACCAATCATGATGGTACGATAATTCCCAGGAAGCATGGGATCCCCTGACTTAAAGATAGGCACAATAGTGGACATATTCCAAGTCTCGGGAAAACCCTCACACATGGCTCGGTTAAACATCATAGCAATAAGCTCTGCAAGCATATCTCTGGCATGAATAAAGTGCTCTGCTACCAAACCATCATGATCATATGCTCTCCCAGTCCTCATCCTGTCAATAGCTTTCCTTACCATCTCAGCAGTAAAGAAAGCACATGTCTCTGGGCATGGCTCCGATGGGTCTGGCAGGGGCGGCTGTCCTGGTGCTGTGTACAGGGATGCTGCATACTCACCCCAAATCTCTGTGGAGGTAATGGCTGGTGATGGTGAATGCTCATGGAATAGTCTCCATGCCTCGCCTGAGTCCCGACTCATAAATGACTGATACAAATCCCTCTCTAACTGAGCAAGATAAGCCCTCTTCTTCCGTCGCACTAGGTGCCGGAAGGTAATCGTGACTGTTTGTGAGTGGTAACACCCATGAGCACCTCTCTCTGTAATTTGATCCTCCTCTCTCTGCACTCCTCATCATACCAGCTGTTCTGGGGCATGTTCCCATATCGTCTCCGTGTAGGCTGACTATGGGGATATGCCTCTGATGCTACAGCATGAAGCGTCTCTATCAATATCTGAGTGAGCTCATCTAATGGCCGTCCCGGCTCCTCGGCACATAAGCGTCTGTATATCTCATCCGTGTACACGGTGTCAGTCTCCCTCGTAAAGGTATAACGAGTGTGTGTGGAGACCTGTCCCAATGGAGCGGTGCTGAACTGAAATGTGAGAGTGAAGGACAAGATAGCATGATCCACTGCTATTCCAACCGGCCTAGTGCCTACCATAAAATCCTGAAAAGAGGGAATGAGATTGAGCTGAGCCATAACATAGTCCACTGTACTAGCACCATGCCGATGTGGAAAGCTAGTGAAACCGCCCAATGTCGGGAATCTTTGTAGGCCATTCAGGATGGCCAATCCATGTGCCCATGTCTATCAAATACCGCCCATACACTGTATGTTCCTCATCCTGTGAGAGTCTAGATAGGCCCATATCCCTAACATCAAGCTCCCTCAACATCTCCTCTGAGGTATCATAAAATACTGTCTGGTTATGGGCAGTCCTGGCATTGAAGTCCCCCAAGAGAATGATGTCACCATCCCTGGAGAACTCCCAAATGTCATCATTCAAAATAGAAAAGGGAGACTGCCCTCTAGGTGATGCATACACTGATGTACTAGGAGCAAAATAGCATATAGCAATGTAGAGATATCTACCCGTCTCTGCCCTCAGTCTAACCCACATGTACCTAGCCTGCTCATCTCTGCAGACTATATGTATCAGTGGCTGTAGCTCCTCTCTAAACAATACTGCCACTCCTCCTGAGCCCCGTCCTCTATGCTCTGAACAAGTCTCCTGTCTACAAGCTGTCTCCCATCGGTATCCACTAACATGTGGCATGGACTGTCCAGAAGCGTGATGCGTCTCACAGTAGAAGATGATGTCCCTCCCAGTGAAACTATCCTCAAAAGCCCCTATATCAAGGCATAGAGATCCATTACAATTCCAAGTAGCAAGTTTGAGTGTAGTCCCATAGGTCTCGCGCCGTCATGAAGAGCGCCTCTCCATAATCACCACTCTACCATCTCTATAGAAGGCCACTTTCCCTTTCTCTCGGGCTGCCCTTATCTCGGGCATAACTTCTTTCATGTGGGTAAGTTGCGAGAGTGTGAGGTCATCTCCAAGAAATATTCCCGTCTTCTTGAGTGTAGGACGTCTCTTCAAGAAGTCCTTCGCTTCCATGGAGGGGAAACGAATGATAAGTGCTCTCTCCTTAGAAGATTCGCCACTACCTTCTCTCTTCTTTCAAACTCTCCATGCCTTTGTGTGCGTGGCTTCAATGCCCATCATAGAGAAGAGCTCCTTGGTTTCCCCTTCCGCATCATCACGGTCTTTTAGACTGGACACTCGTACATGTAAGGCCCGGGTCTTCCTCCTTTGCTCCTCTTCAAGGGTCATGTTGATGATTGTGGGAGTGGGGATGGGTGGCGATTCTTACCTTTCCCTTTCTTGGCGACCTCGATCCATTTATCCGCCTCGTCCATCTTCTTTTGTGTCTACCCATGAAGATGTCTTCTCTTTATGTTGCTCCTCCTCCTCTCGAATGATCCTCATTTGTTCCTTGATGGTATTCAGCTCTTTAATAAAGGAGGGCTGAAATTTTCCATCCTCAAGCTTGCCTTTTGAAGTGGCTTCCAACTCCTTTTTGAGGGCTGAGATTTCAGCTGCTTGACTTTTAGCATGCAATTTGGCCTCCACTAGTTCCTCCTTTAAGGCTGAAATCTCAGCCTCTTGTTTGGATGTTCTCTCTTCGAGCTCTTGGATTTTGTCAAATCCCTTCTCGAGTTTGAAGAGGCGGTTTATGATTGCGGTAACGGAAGAGTCGACCATCTTCTTGTTTTCTTTGATAATTGTGCCGAGCTTGTCCTCCACCTTCACGAGCTCCTCTTGAACTCCGGTCTTGGCCATGACTTTTTGCACAACTTCCCACAACCAATGGACTGGAAATTAATCCATGACACCAGCGCGAAACAGCAGCAGCAGGGGGGGGGGGGGGAGGGGTCAAGCCATGTAGGGGAAAGAGAAAGAGAGAAAAGATTCAGAAAGTTGTATTAACGTCTTCAAAAGGCCAAAATGACCTATGAGACCAAAAGGTTACATCATATCCATGAGGTACATCATCCTGGGTACAAAATAGTAATAAAGAAAGATAACAAAAATATAGAACTATAAACTCTGATCTAGGTACATGAGCAGAGAGCTCTCATATCACCCTAATACATCCCTCATGGACCACTGTGACATGGTGCTCAAGGTGGTAAAACTGAGCTAGCGTGAGGTGGTCCTGTGATGATGGGAGATGATGGCCCAGATCCTCCTATGGTGGCATAGCCGTGGGCGAGGGCCATGGGGTCTAGGGCGTCAAGCTCTGCATAACTTGGTGGCTCTGTCGAGTGTCACACCTCTCGGCCGAGCTCCTGCACTAGCCTGTGGTCTGAGTATGATGGGCGGATCGACCCTCGGAGTGCTGGTATGGAAGAAGTCGGTGACAGCTCTCTGTACTGGTCCTCGTCGCTCGAGCAAGTACAGCTGATCTAGATCTCACTAAGGACTCCCTGTGTCTATGGAGCTCTGGAAGAAAAAGTCCCAGACATCTCTAATCCGAGAAGTCCATGATCCTGGAAAGCAGTCCGAACCCAGCTCAAAAGAGGCAATGGAACAAGGCATCGGCATATGTAATAATCCTTTGTCTCGGGCTCTGTGTGACAGAGCTGGCATATCCTATCCCCTGGTGCGGCCACCCTAGGCCCATATCCGGCAGTCTCCACTCTCAGCTGGGGGGACGAGGTGCAGATCTCGCCGATCGCAAATCTCACCACAAAGGATAGGTGTGTGTCCATGTAGCGTGGGCGGATGGTGAAACCATCCTCTGCCAGAAATAGGAGGTGATCTCTATAGAAGGCCATCTTCATCCCCAATGGACGACTAGGTGAACTCCATGTCCTCTGAGTATCCAATCTGACAATGTCCTTCGTGATAAGCCTATTCAGCTCTGTGCGGGTGAGAGCAAATGACGGGGCCTCTATGTTGTACTAGAACGGGGAGAGTGCCTCCATCTGCATACCGTGCATGCCAAACCAAGTGCCTACCTGTGCATACCAGCACTCTGTATCTCCCTCAAGTGTCAGCTATCTCGAGGACTCCAAGGCTAGCTGGGGGTATCTATCAAGTGGAAGCTCCCATAGCCTGTGCGAGTATGTCACTGGCTAGAATAGAGCCTCTGTCACTATCGGTGCAGCCCCCATCTCTGCCCGCACAATCTCATGTGACACTGATGGCTTACTCCTAACCATACGTGAGATCATCGCCACTAGGGGCCTCTCCATTGGCTTCCACCCATCATATACCTCCTCTGTATGTCTCGGCCGGCTCTCTCCTCTGTCTCCTCCTGTGGTATAGGCTAGGACCCCAGAAGGGGACACCATACAGTAGTGCAGGTGTAACTAGAGTATCAAATAGCCAAAGCTTCGTCCTCGGCTCCTAAAACTGTATTTGTGAGCATTGCCTCTCTAGCGAGCCAAGGGCTGCATATCCCCTCATCAATCTAGCTTCGACCGCCTTCCGCATGGAGATCTGAGGTCCAGCAAAAGTGATGCCAAGGTGTACATATGAGGTAACATACTCCACAGGCTCTCCACTATATGTAAATTGTACTGCAGATCTACTTATCCACTGTGAGGAGGTGTTAAAGATCATGACCTTGGTCTTTCCAAGGTTCATAGTGAGGTCCCAGTCCTCGCAAAAGGCCCGTAATGCATCCAAATGCCTTTGCAGCCCCTCTGGTGAATAAGAAATAAGAACAATATCATCTGCATACAAGAGGATCAGTATCAAGGCTCCTGCCAAATGGGCTCCTTGTCCTCCTTGTCTATCTATGTAATCCGAGATCTCATCAATTTGTAGACAAATAGAGTAGGAGACAAGGGGCAGCCTTGCTTCACCCCGATAGTGCTGTGTATGATCTCTGAGTCACCTCCTGGAGCCCGTACTCTGCCTGTGACTAACTCATAGAGTGTAATGATCCCCCAAAACATCTCTGATGGCACTCCCATATCCTTCAGTCTCCTCATCAATCTGGCCCATGGGACGGTATCAAAAGCTTTGCGGAAATCAACAAAGTAGCAGTATATCCGATGCCCGTGAGCTCTCCCCTCCTCAATGATCCCCCGTAGTGTAAAGATATGATCTAGTGTGGAGTGCCCTCTCCTGAAGCCTGCCTACCCCGGTGCTTTGAGTCTCTGCTCCTCGGACCATCTACTAAGCTCATGCTCCAAAATCAAACCATAAATCTTGGCCAAGGTGTGACCAATCATGATAGTCCTGTAGTTGTTGGGGTCCATGGGGTCACCTTCTTTCAAGATAGGTACAGTAGTATTCGATGACCAGCTAGGGGGAAGCCCTCACATAAAGCCCTATTAAACATGTAAGCTAGTAAAGGGGCTAGCGTGTCCCTAGCATGGGAGAAATGCTCGGTGAGGAGTCCATCATGATCCTGTGCACTCCCAGTCTGCATCCTGTCAATAGCATCTCTCACCATGCTCAGGTGAAAGAAGAAGAGTGTGGGGGACGAGGTTCGGGTGGATGGGGGAGAGGTGGCTGCTCGAGGGCATGGTAGAGAGAGGTGGCATAGGTGTGCCAGGTGTCAGGTGAAGTAATCGGAGTCAGCATGCGATGATCTTGGAAGATCCTCCAGGCCTCCTTACAGTCCCTTCCAAGAAATAGCTGGTATAGCTCCTACTCAAGCCTGGCTAGGTAGGCTCCCTTCTTTCTCCATGTGAGACGTCGAAAGATCACTCGCGCCTGCTGGTGAGTGGTGGATCCTAGCGCCATCTAGACGAGCTCGGGTATCACGACATTCCTCATCGTACCAACTATTCTGTGGGATGGTCCCTCTTGGTGATGTATGGGTGGCTCTGGAGTGCAGGAAGGCGGCTGCAGTGGACGTATGGAGGGTGGCTGAGAGGTATGTGGTAAGCTCATCAAGTGGGATGTGGGGGTCGAGGTCGGAGAGGATGCGGTAGACGTGATCAGAATAGATGGAAGAGGTCTCTCTGGTGAAGTGGTATCTCGGACGGTGATGGGGCAAAGCAGGTGGTTGGGTGGTGTATCGGCATGAAGGGAGAAGGCCAGGTATGCATGGTCAGCTGCAACACCGATGGGGCGAGGCGAGATGGTAAACTCCGGAAGAATGAGTGGGATCAGAGAGAGGGATCCCATTACATAGGCCACTGTACTAGCTCCATGTCCAAAGGGGTAGGAGGTGAAGGAGTTGGATCTAGGCCATCTAGCCAGGCCATTATAAATGGCTAGCCTATGAGCCCCGCCGAGGGCTAAGAGATACTCTCCATAGTCTGTGCGGGCTGTTGTATCCTGTGATGTCCGCTCCACATTCGTACGCACCGTTACAATCTTCTGGTAGATGGGATCATCCGTCTCAAAGAAGGGTACCTGTGCACTTGCGGTGCCGGCATTGAAGTCTCCAACCAGGAGGATGTCCCCTACATTGGAAAACTTCATAATGTCATCATAAAGGGGAAGGTACGGGGACTCTCCATGGGTGGCATATTTAGAAGTGGAGGGTACAAAGCAGCACACTGCAAGGTAGATGTCTCAGGCCCTCTCTGTCTGGAACCTCACCCACAAAAACCATGCAGCCTCATCCCTACCGACCACCTGTATCACATGTTGAAGCTCCTCCCTATATAGTAAAGCCACCCCTCCCAACCCTCGGGTACCCCCTGCTGTGCGTGTGGGCGGTGAACAAACTCCCATCTGTATCCTCTCATCTCTGGAAGCCGACTCCACTGGCACTGATGTGTCTCTGTGTATAAGACCAAGTCTTTCCCTCTAAATGTCTCCTCGAACAGACCTGCAACTGTCCTCAAGGCGCCATTGCAGTTCCAAACCGCCATCTCTAGCTTGGTCTCATAGGTCTCGCAATGTCGTTGGGCACGTCGCTCGGTGATGATCACCCTCCCATCTCTGTACACTACCCATTTCCCTGCTTTCCGTGCATCCAAGATGCATGGCATGCACTCCCTCCTGTGTGCCACCTGTGCTAGTGTGAGATCGTCTTCGAGGCAAGTCTTTTCTCCTTTTAGTGCCCGCCTTTTGGTAAGGAATGCTTGCCTCGCCTCCAACCCCGCAAACTTGAGGATGAGTGCGCGTTCCTTGGTGGTGTCTTTGCCCACCCTCCATGCCTCGACGAAGGAAGTATCAAGGATTTCCAGCTTTCTGCATAGTGCTCTGGCGTCCTCTTTCGGCAAGGCTCCTTCCTTCTATCCCACCACTCTCACATTCAATGCCCTAATCTTCCTTCTTTTCTCCTCTTCGAGTGTGTCATTGATGATGTTTGGGGATGATAGTGGGTTCCGTTGCTTCTTGGCAACCTCAATCCAGCTGCCCGCTTTTTCCACTTGTTTCTGTGTCTTTTTAATCACCTCAGCCCATGTGGTTGCCTCGTTTGCCTTCTTCTCCTCTTGTTCCTGGAGGGTCTTCATTTGCTCTCTAAGTGTATTCAGCTCATCATTGAGGGATAGTTGAATTTCTCCTTCTTCGAATTGAGAACGTGCCCTCAAGGTCTCGTTTTCCACTTTAAGGGTGGCGACTTGGGCCTCCAGCTCCGTGATTAGTGAGGTGTGGTGGCTGGTTTTTGCATCCAACATTTGGACCATTTCCTCCTGCATCTTGCTTAGCTGAGTTGCCTCGTTTGCCTTCTTCTCCTCTTGTTCCTGGAGGGTCTTCATTTGCTCTCTAAGTGTATTCAGCTCATCATTGAGGGATAGTTGAATTTCTCCTTCTTCGAATTGAGAACGTGCCCTCAAGGTCTCGTTTTCCACTTTAAGGGTGGCGACTTGGGCCTCCAGCTCCGTGATTAGTGAGGTGTGGTGGCTGGTTTTTGCGTCCAACATTTGGACCATTTCCTCCTGCATCTTGCTTAGCTGAGTTGCCATGTACGCCTGCATGTCCGCCTTCCACATATCCATCTCCTCTTGCATGGAGGCACGCAACTCACGCCTAAGGTCATCGTGGGAGAATGGTAGCAGCAAGGGGGGAGACATCCTCCTCATCTATCCAGAATATCCAAAATAGGGGAATATACGACTGTTGAGAGGCTCACCATGTCCAATGCTCATGGAGAGGCGCCCGTGTCACTAAAGAATCTCCATGATCTGACGCTCTCTCATGGAGGGCTTCCGTGAACCAAGGGCCCATAGACTTCAGGTACGCTACAGCTAGCAGGATCTGTCCAGGGTGCCATGATGGGCTGTATATAGGCTCAATATGGCAGCTGGTCCTCCTTGGGACTTGTCATCTAGTGCTCCCCTCTGGTATCTGAAAAAAAATCGTGATGGGAAACTGGGAGCTGTTGCTCTGCTCTCTATGGGGAGGGAGTCTCTACGTCTGCAGAGCTCCATCAGGTAAAGTTCCGGGTTCCAAGCATCGCTGGTCATGGAAATCAATGATCCTGGATAGTGGGCCAAATCCCTCTCTGAATAGGCAGAGAGGGAGAAAGAAAGACAAATTTTTATTTATGAACCAAAAGTGTTATATATGTTCCATGCGTAAGATGAAGATCGTAAACATAATTCAAGCATGGAAACATGTCACTCTATGGTGCTAAAGTATGTCCCGGATCTGGATTTGGCGAGAGGATGGCCCAGATCTTGAAGGGGTGGGGGCATCTGGCTCTCTCAAGGGACTCTGCACACTCCTTCATAACTCCAAGTGTACTTAAAACCCCCCGAGATCAAAGGTGTTAGGGCCTCTCTTTGGCGACGCAGCTCTTGTAAGTAGAGGCCCAACACCTTTGATCTTGGTAGTGCATCACCTATCTCATTCACTACTGAAGAGATAATGAAATCTGGATTCCAGGGCTGATTATGAAGAGTTTCCACCAGATTCCCCTCATCTATCTTATTGGGAACCCGAAGCGTGTTTCGATTATCTTGCTTTTCCAGTTGTTTTCCAGGCAAAGCTTGTGCCAACATGATCTCCAAGAAGCTACATGTTTCTCAATTTTGGATGGATTTTATTGAGCACTTCATTCTCTTGGATTTTGGATAGACTATGAGAAGGAAAGTGTTTTCATGCTTCAACATTATGCAACATTAAAGGGTATTTTTCTATTGGACGGATTCACCTGCTTTTTTGGATATCAAGCACGCACAAGAATATTATGGTTCATGTTAAAAGGAAACTTGGACTTTGGTTTCATGGAATTTTCTTATCATCGTGAAGTCTATGGGTCTATGGTTCCCTATCGGAACGACAACAAGGGGCTATTGCTTTTATGGCTGTTTGATCTTCTATTATGCGTGAGAAAGTCTCTTAGGCTTGGTGGGCCTTTGTACATCAAGAAAATAGCTTTTGTCCCTTGCCTAAAAGGGGGGGACCAGCCCACTTCTTATTGTCCCTAATGTGTTTGCACTTTGCTTTTGCATCACATGACTGCATCGTTGTGTGTTTTAAATTTGCTTTCATGTTAAATTGTTTACACAAATAAATAGATCTTTAGCAGGCATGGCCCTATTACAGGAAGAAAAAATGAAGGAAGAGGAAGATGCTGCAATGGGATTTTTTCAAATTCAAAAAAAAAAAACCTTTATTGGTCAAAATTCCAACAAACCACTTTGACTTGCCTTTTACAAAGGCAAGCCAAAATAGTTTGCACAACTGTAAGTATTTAACGCACCTCAGATGTTATGCACTCGGAGAAGTAAGGAGCCAATGGAGTGTCAACAAGCACAAGACGGTACAGTTCCCGCATGTTCTGAGCAACTGCTAAGGTTGCAATGCTGCATGGCATTATGTATAGAATCCAGTGAGCTCATAGCCAACACTTATTAAGCTTATTTTAACAACCTTTGTGATACCTTTCAAACATCCCTAAAGGGTGGCACTTCTCCAACAGCTCCTGCACATCCCTCTCGTGCAGCGTCCCCGTAACAATGAGCACAATATTATCAATCATATGCCCATACCTGAAAAAACAACATCATAGTAGCTTGAACCTACATATTATCCAAATGGATGCATGTTATCCAACCAATCAAAAAAAAACAATGTCATATGTATTCTCATCACGAGAATGTTTGGTAGACTATGTGCTATAAATACAATGTTGCGTAGTTAAGGGCAAGACACAAGTGCACAAGACAACTCAAAGATTTGAAAAACATCGTGTGCAGATTTAATGCACCTATGAATAAAATGAATAAAAGTAGAGAAGATATAAAATCTAAGAGTGTCAAATCATGACAATTAACATGCATTGCTACCACAACCTTAGTTTTTTTAATGTCACAAGACAACCTTCAAGAGTTTATCCCAGAAGAAAAACAACAATATGATTGTCTCAAACTGAACATGGTTGCCTAGCATAAGAACTAGCATTATGTGAAATACTGTAGACTAAGTGGCATGAATAATGGGGCAGCATATATTATTCTTGTCTACCAGCTTCTGTGTGTACTTCTCCACAAATAATGTCATTTTTTAGTGCATGTGAGTGCCAAAAAAAAAAAAAGATGTATAAAAAGAAAGATAGATAGATGTAGGTAGATACATACATAAGTATATACTCCATATATATGCACACACACACACACACACATGCATACATAGACATGTGTGTGTGAACATGTAGACATTTATGCGTGTGCAGGATGCATGTGCGCGTGTGTATATGTGTGTGTGTGTACACAAACCCACTTATGTATAAACACACATAAACATACGGATATGTGTGTGTATGCGCCAACTTTAACATGTATAGATATTAGAATCTTGTTTTGTGTCGGATGGTAGCAGACTTTACGCCCCCTCTAAGAGGACATAACCACCCACCCACTCACTCACTCGTTTATAGGGTTATTGAATAAGGGGGGTGTGTGTATACCCACACATATGATAGAATGTGCAACGGAAGAAGGGAAACTGGAAACACAAGAGAGAGAGATGGAGAGGAAACATAGGTGAGAACATGCTCTCAATATCATCAACCAAGAATACATGTCCCGAGCAAGACGGGAGAAGACCTCGTATGTGAGGGACTGCAGCAAACAATGCTAAGCAAGCAGTGAAGAATGAGGGAGGCAAGCCAGCTATATATATGCCCATATGAAGATAGCTGACTAGGGAAAAAGTCCTCCACGACTAGGGAAAAATACCCAAGACTCCATAAAATGGGGAATAATATGGGAAAACATATGTGAGGGGTGACCAGTCCCTCTAGCTAACATGGTCAGCCCTAGAGACTAAAATAGGACACCAAACAGGAAGCCAGCAAGAAGGAGATGATGTCTAACACCCCCTCTCAGCACTGGATGCAAAGTGAACTCCAAGAAGCCAGAGATGCCGTCCTCGATCAAAGATGAAAGGCTGCAAAAACAGGTACCAAGAAAGCTCCACAAGCAATCTCCTCAGCAACTAAGCTACAAAAGCAACAGAACAAGCTGCCAGGTACACCGCTCCTCTGGAAGAAAACAACCATATAGGCTACGACGTGCTGCTCCAAATAATGGTTCCAAACCCAAGTGTAAGAACACTCCCCGAAGTCGAATGTCGTGTATCCAGTCTGGAGAAGGTATGAAAAACCTCATAACCAACCAAGATCAGATCCTGTAGATAATCAATCTTGGGAGAAGCAAAATGCTTCTCACTGGAACCCTCAAAAGAAATAGAGTCAATCTGCTCCAACTATGTACCAAGAGTAGCCAAATGCTGTACAAAAGCATCCTCTGAAAAGATCGGCATCGCAAGATGTAAAGACTCTGTAGAAAAGATGGGGTCCATCTGCTCAAACTCCATACCATGAGTTGCCCAATGCTATACATAAGTACACGCCACTGAGGTGGGCATTACAAGATGAAAGGACTCCACATCCCTCTCTCAAAAAAGATGTCATCGGACTGGTACAAGCCTAACCTAATTTTGATCCAAATCCAAAAAACTCTGGAAGTACCACTGTGCCACAGGCACGGTTATCAACCACAAATCCAAAACATGCCACTGGGTCCAAAAAACCATCCTCCAAAACAACAAACCTGCAGAACTGGTAGGGGGAGGGGCATCCTCAGAAGCATCACAAAGAGAGGCAGAGGTAGACTCCTCACAATGAGGAAGGGAAGTAGGAATATAAAATGCAATGGTAACAAGATCCCAAGAATCAGCAACAAACAAGTGATCCATGTGAAAGGATCACACCTCACAGGCAAAACACCCTCCTTGTTCTGCAAACACTGCAAAGAACACAAGCTCGGACAAAATAAACTCTGCTCAGGATCTCTAAAAAGATCACTACTCTCCTCTAAAATCAGTAAACTCCTGTCATAGAAGAGAAAGTCTCCACCGATACAAAACAGCTCCCGAAACTGATCCTCAAGTGAAGTAGCTGGAGATAGGCCCCCTCTGAGTGTAGAAAACTCCTTTGGGAAGCAAAACGCAGCCAAAACACTGCTGTCCAGCAAAAAACAGCACTCCACCGCCAACAGAAGGCAAGGAACCGGGAAACTGTGTAGGCCAGGAACAAAACACAGGTATAGATGCTCCAAAATCAGCAAAACACTGACTGAAATCAGAAATTCAGTATCCTCCTCAAGTACCAAACTGCCTCCAAAGCCACAATCCAGACAAGAAACCCCCTCTGCAAGTGATCTGTGTCCACTAGAGAAGAAAACGCAGCCAAACAAGGACTACAAACCTGAAAATTCAGGCCAACCAGTGTCCACACCTCCTATGAGGAAAAACGCTGAAGAGAAGATACCTTCGGGTCCAACAGATGAAGTCCAAGTGAAGGTAGAGCTACCAACAAGATCTATTCAGAAAAACACAGCAACTATGACTGCAAATCTGAAAACGCAGAGGTATTCGGGGCAGTAGATAGGGTTGAATCTGGAAAAGCAAAGATATATGGTACCATCAAGTCCTCAGATCAGCAAACAGCATCGGAAACCTGTAGAGGAAAAAACACAGCAAACATGCTGCTGCTGGCCTGTACAAAACACGCGGCCAGCACTACGGGCGGGGGGGGGTGGGTGTTATGAATACCGAGAACTGTTGCAATCTACTGATGACAACCACCTGTAGAAAAACGGAGCAAACTAGGTGCTGCTGGGGTTGTTATGAATACCGAGAACTGTTGCAATCTACTGATGACAACCACCTGTAAAAAACGAAGCAAACTAGGTGCTGCTGCCCTGAAAATAGCGCAGAAAACAGGTGTGAAAGGGGTTCTCAGAGGTCAAACTGATGAAGAAAGACCACGAGCTGCTGCAAAGAAACGCTTGGAAGAGGCAGGCGACCAGCAGCAATTCTGAGAACAAAAAACGCAAGATCTGTCCACCTTGCTAAAAACACAAAAACGCAGGAGGGAGAGGAGGGAGCATCCAACACAGAGGATCACTGGCGCTCTGATACCATGATAGAATGTGCAACGGAAGAAGGGAAAGTGGAAACACGAGAGAGAGTGAGAGAGAGAGAGATGGAGAGGAAACACAGGTGAGAACCTGCTCTCAATATCATCAACCAAGAATACGTGTCCCGAGCAAGACGGGAGAGGACCTTGTATGTGAGGGACTGCAGCAAACAATGCTAGCAAGCAGTGAAGAATGAGAGAGGCAAGCCAGCTATATATATGCCCATATGAAGGCAGCCGACTAGGGAAAAAGTCCACGACTAGGGAAAAATACCCAAGGCTCCATAAAATGGGGAATAAAATGGGGAATAATATGGGAAAACATATGTGAGGAGTGACCAGCCCCTCTAGCTAACATGGTCAACCCTAGAGGGAGGCAAGCCAGCTATATATATGCCCATATGAAGGCAGCCGACTAGGGAAAAAGTCCTCCACGACTAGGGAAAAATACCCAAGGCTCCATAAAATGGGGAATAATATGGGAAAACATATGTGAGGAGTGACCAGCCCCTCTAGCTAACATGGTCAACCCTAGAGGCTAAAATAGGACAGTCTCCATGCCTCACCTGAGTCCCGACTCATAAATAACTGATACAAATCCCTCTCTAACTGAGCAAGATAAGCCCTCTTCTTCCGTCGCACTAGGTGCTGGAAGGTAATCCGTGACTGTCTGTGAGTGGTAACACCCATGAGCACCTCTCTCTGTAATTTGATCCTCATCTCTCTGCACTCCTCATCATACCAGCTGTTCTGGGGCATGTTCCCATATCGTCTCCGTGTAGGCTGACTATGGGGATATGCCTCTGATGCTACAACATGAAGCATCTCTATCAATATCTGAGTGAGCTCATCTAATGGCCGTCCCGGCTCCTCGGCACATAAGCGTCTGTATATCTCATCCGTGTACACGGTGTCAGTCTCCCTCGTAAAGGTATAACGAGTGTGTGTGGAGACCTGTCCCAATGGAGCGGTGCTGAACTGAAATGTGAGAGTGAAGGACAAGATAGCATGATCCACTGCTATTCCAACCGGCCTAGTGCCTACCATAAAATCCTGAAAAGAGGGAATGAGACTGAGCTGAGCCATAACATAGTCCACTATACTAGCACCATGCCGATGTGGAAAGCTAGTGAAACCGCCCAATGTCGGGAATCTCTGTAGGCCATTCAGGATGGCCAATCCATGTGCAGTCCCCATGTCTATCAAATACCGCCCATACACTGTATGTTCCTCATCCTGTGAGAGTCTAGATAGGCCCATATCCCTAACATCAAGCTCCCTCAACATCTCCTCTGAGGTATCATAAAATACTGTCTGGTTATGGGCAGTCCTGGCATTGAAGTCCCCCAAGAGAATGATGTCACCATCCCTGGAGAACTCCCAAATGTCATCATTCAAAATAGAAAAGGGAGACTGCCCTCTAGGTGATGCATACACTGATGTACTAGGAGCAAAATAGCATATAGCAATGTAGAGATATCTACCCGTCTCTGCCCTCAGTCTAACCCACATGTACCTAGCCTGCTCATCTCTGCAGACTATATGTATCAGTGGCTGTAGCTCCTCTCTAAACAATACTGCCACTCCTCCTGAGCCCCGTCCTCTATGCTCTGAACAAGTCTCCTGTCTACAAGCTGTCTCCCATCGGTATCCACTAACATGTGGCATGGACTGTCCAGAAGCGTGATGCGTCTCACAGTAGAAGATGATGTCCCTCCCAGTGAAACTATCCTCAAAAGCCCCTATATCAAGGCATAGAGATCCATTACAATTCCAAGTAGCAAGTTTGAGTGTAGTCCCATAGGTCTCGCGCCGTCATGAAGAGCGCCTCTCCATAATCACCACTCTACCATCTCTATAGAAGGCCACTTTCCCTTTCTCTCGGGCAAAACTTCTTTCATGTGGGCAAGCTGCAAGAGTGTGAGGTCATCTCCAAGAAATATTCCCGTCTTCTTGAGTAGTGTAGGACGTCTCTTCAAGAAGTCCTTCTTCGCTTCCATGGAGGGGAAACGAATGATAAGTGCTCTCTCCTTAGAAGATTCGCCACTACCTTCTCTCTTCTTTCAAACGCTCCATGCCTTTGTGTGCGTGGCTTCAATGCCCATCATAGAGAAGAGCTCCTTGGTTTCCCCTTCCGCATCATCACGGTCTTTTAGACCGGACACTCGTACATGTAAGGCCCGGGTCTTCCTCCTTTGCTCCTCTTCAAGGGTCATGTTGATGATGGTGGGAGTGGGGATGGGTGGCGATTCTTTACCTTTCCCTTTCTTGGCGACCTCGATCCATTTCTCCGCCTCGTCCATCTTCTTTTGTGTCTCTATGATCACCTCCACCCATGAAGATGTCTTCTCTTTATGTTGCTCCTCCTCCTCTCGAATGATCCTCATTTGTTCCTTGATGGTATTCGCTCTTTAATAAAGGAGGGCTGAAATTTTCCATCCTCAAGCTTGCCTTGTGAAGTGGCTTCCAACTCCTTTTTGAGGGCTGAGATTTCAGCCGCTTGACTTTTAGCATGCAATTTGGCCTCCACTAGTTCCTCCTTTAGGGCTGAAATCTCAGCCTCTTGCCTGGATGTTCTCTCTTTGAGCTCTTGGATTTTGTCAAATCCCTTCTCGAGTTTGGAGAGGCGGTTTACGATTGCAGTAACGGAAGAGTCGACCATCTTCTTGTTTTCTTTGATAATTGTGCTGAGCTTGTCCTCCACCTTCACGAGCTCCTCTTTAACTCCGGTCTTGGCCATGACTTTTTGCAGTACTTCCCATAGCCAATGGACTGGAATTTAATCCATGACACCTCCGCGCACCGCGAAACAGCAGCAGGAGGGGGGTCAAGCCATGTAGAGAGAGAGCGCACAGCTGAAGATGCAATGCATCAGCAGTACAGCATAACAGAGATGTCAGAGAACCATACATAACAATTTAGATGCACTATGCTACGACATCCTTCAGCCCTTTTTCTCACCAGACCACCTTGGAACCCAGGCAGCAACAAAGGATTACACAAAGTATTAGATTATCATGTAGGAATTTCACTTTTTTGAAGATTAGACAGTTAAGCATGTCAACATCCGAGAAAACCCATACTTTAATTGGAAAAATACTACTTGAAATAAAAATTATCATTCATGATCTGAAAAACTTCAGGAAAAACATTATCATACGTGATATACTCCAGAAAGGTTGATAGAGGCTCAGTTGCCTGGGTCAGCATGTGCTTATACTCATCCACTAATTTCTGTGTACATTTCTCAACGATTGTTGTCGTTCGCAATGGAGACGGCTCTGAAACAAAACAAAGAGAAGGCATGTGCATGAGATACAAAAACAAAACACAAAGGATACGGACTTGATAAAGCCACTTCTTCAATATACAGAGTAGTCTAACTAGAATCATCATGAGTGCACATGTGCATGTGTCATAGCCCATGGGGTTTTTTTCTTTCTTTCTTTCTTTCTTTTTGGGTGGGGGGGGGGGGGGGAGGGGGGAGATTGATTGGCAAAAGTATGCTCAATGGCTGATAAATCCAGAACTCTCGATGTGTCACCATCACCAATGGAGAAAAAAATAAGTTTGTTGTTGACAACTCTCTTTCATAAACAACTTTATTACAATTATTTACAATTATGCATCCCGGTATGCACTGCACTTGATGAAGATGTTACCACCTGCCTAGTCAGATCTCAAAGATCTTGCTAGGTTTTTATAAATAGTTGACATTGGCCACCATTGACGGGGATAGAAATATACTGAATTTGGTTGGACTAAGATGGAAAAAGAAAACATTCAGTCGATGCCCTCAGCTTCAGAAGAAATTTGAAATGATGTATACCTCCGAAAGATTGGAATACATCCAACCTTGCACTGCATGTAACCCCGCACGGGACAAACTAGCCATGATCAACCAATAATGATGCCCTCCTCAACCAAGACGGATCTGATGGCCGAGAGACTATCTGGTCTATGTGCTGGAAGCATGTCATTGTCATGTGCAAGACATGTGCAGGGCTGATCCTAGAGCTGATTCCCGAAGGGGCAACACATAAAGGACATGAATAGAACCAGATCAAGAGCTTGTGCTGCTTGTATGGGCAGGGAAAACCTTGTGGAGAGAACCAGGGTGAAACCGGCCTCCAGTAGAAACCAAAGTGCGGTAGACTAGCAGTCACCCAAACCAGTTGTAATCTAGCAAATAAGACAAATATATGGGAGCTAGAGTGCTCCTACACGAAAAGAAGAACGACACCTATTGGCCCCAAAGCTTGGCGCCCCTTTCGGTATTTCTTTATTCAAATTCAATGGAAGAATTTAAATGAGTACATCATGGCCATTCATGGCTTGTATGTTTGCATGTCCAATCTGCCAATCCTCTGGACCTCTTAGCATAGAGGTTACAAACAGCCTTGTGCCCCAAAAACACCACGCTAACCCATGCACATTGCCACAAACTCAGCCATGAATACACATCTAGCTGACCCATGCACATTGCCACAAACTCAGCCCTGAAACAATCCATAAACTCTTCCAAATCAGTCCAAAAACTTGCCCTGTTTCCACACTCCAAACTGCCAAACCCTTCCTCTCACAAAGGGCCAAAGAAACAACTCCGAAACAATCACGAGCCACAGAAAAGAGAGACTCGGTTAGGCACCTCTTGCAATCCCACCTGCTCACAAAGAGAGAAACTTACAATCCTTGTGTCGCTTTCCCCTAGAGAAAGAAAGAGAGAGAAAGTAAACAGTGACCGGCTGTCCCTGCTCAGCAGCGCGCCTCTGTGTCTCCTGCGGTCCGCCGCTTTTCACAAGAGCGCGAGAAAAGCTCTGTTCTGTCCTGCCCTCCTGTCTTGCAGCAGCCTGCAGTCCAGCACCTGTTTCCACGTGAGAGAGAGAGAGAAGCGCGTGGGTGAACCTGCTGTCCAGCCCTGCACTCCCTACCCGCCAGTTCTCAAAGAGAGAGAAAGTGTGTCCCTGGCTGCAGCCTGACTCCTTACAAAGAGAGAGAGAGAGAGAGAGAGAGAGAGGTTCAGTCTGCGCTTCCTGCAGCCCCGCTTCTCTGTCCAGCCCACCTGCTTGTTGCACAAAGGGAGAGCACCGGTGTGTGCTGCAGCGCAGACCGCCAACCTCTCCCCAAAAGCAAGCGAGAGAACGTGCTCGCCCGACTCCCGCTCCAAAAGAAGCATAGGCCCCAATAATAGCCTAGGGCCCACGATCCCTCCAAAAAGGGGTGTTCTTTTTTGTTTTTAATAACTTTAAATCCTTTGTCCCCTCCCCCCACATGGGGTTATGAAAAAGAACTTTAATAATTTGGCCCCAAGTGTGAACCTTAAACATATATCTTGCTCACCGACCACCATGCTCACACTTATGCTACACAAATTCACAGGGTCATGACACAGGGTCAGCCAACGCTGAAGTGGGTCTATCTTGTGTCAGCTGCAACATATGGACATTTATTTGTCCAAGACCTGGCAGACAGCAAGTCGACCAGTCCATAGGTGTTCAAAGGCCTATATAAGGCATCATTGCTCATTGTTGTGACTCATTCAATCCTTCTTGGATTGGGTCTTAGACTGTCATGTGCATAGAGTGTATCTACCATGTGCGGCATGCACACAAGACTAGCTTCGAGGCTTGGGGTAGCTTGGAGCTAGGCAGGCAATTTGGCGAGCTGGACTAGGGATGGACTGACGGGCGGGCACCAATGTGTGGACGCCCGGTGACCCAGCCAAGAGCCTATAAAAGGGTGGCCAGGGTCAATCAGTCAGTTAGAGTCTCGCAAGGCTATGCGAGAGCTCTGTGGTCAAGAGCCTGGATCTAGTGCAGACCTGTACCTGCTTCCTGCAGCCGAGGCCGACAGCAATCTCAAGGCGCATGAGGGTAGCCTCATGGCGATATGGGACGTCATGGGGGTAGAGGCTGGTCGGTACGTCTAGCTAGTTAGCTCAGCCCGTGACTCGGTGGGGACAACAAGGACTTGCTGTCATGGTTGGGTAGTGAGTCACACCTGCACCCCCTTCATGGTCTTATGGCTTTGTTTTGCAGGTTTGGAGTCTTGTTGCAGGTTTGCCCTACGAGAAGACCCTTGGGGGATTTGACAGTGGTATCAGAACATGCCTAGAGGGCGTGCAAGTTGGTAGGTAGGAAAAGAAAGAGGTCAAGAAGAGGTATGAGTTCGGTTACATTGCTGTTTTTCATGTTTACTGCTGTTTTTCAGATTTCAGCGTATTTTTTCTTGTATGCATCGTGGGGAAGAGAAGCTAGGGTTGTGATCATGAAGAGGGCCGAGTTGGACGGCATGTGAAGAGAGTTAAGGAGAGAAGAAAGCCTTGTCAGCTGTGAGTTAGCGAGAAAGAGAACCGAGCGCATCCTCCTTTTTTTGTTTCCTGCTGTTGGCAGGCGGCGGGCAGCCAGGGTGTTTTTTTTTCAGCCCTCGCGTTTTTTTAGACCCACGTTTTTTTTAAGCTTTTCGCGTTTTTGTTGACGGCAAACCCATTCTTTTAAAAAAAAGCAACTCGCGTGGCTGTTTTTTTTTTTTTACACAACCAACGTGGCTTTTTAAAAAAACAAAAACAAAAACGCAACCAACGTGACCGTTTCTTTATCCCGCTTGGGCTTAAGACACCTCAGCGTGGCAATGTCAGCTTGCCAAAGAAAAAAAAAACCCAGCGTGCGTTTCTACACAGGAGTTCTCGAGGAGGCTTGTTAGCGCCTCTCATTCTCTGTTTTCTTGGCCGCTGAGACCCCTGCAAACCTCTAGAGCCCTTTGTGCTCGGGATCACTCTCGGCTTTCGGGGGCTTTTGTTTCTTGAAGACTTAGTTGCTCCTCGCCTCCCCTCTTCCGGGATGTCAACCCAAGAATCAGAGATGGAGCCCGCTCCCGAACACAAAGACCTACCGGCTCTCGAGGCCGCCGATGGTGATCTTTTCGAAGATTTCGTGAATAAATCTGATTTTCGGGAGTTTAAAGTCACTTTCAAGGCTTCTTTTGCGGAGCATCAGGCACAAGTCGTCGTGCAGATGCAGACTTTGTAGAATTCCATCTCTTTGTTGACCACTACTCTGTCTACTCTCTCGGGCATGGATACCTTGGCGTCTGCTTTAGGCCCCAACATCACTCCACAGCAGTTCGGGAGCGAGAGAAAGCAGTGTACCAAGGAGATTGTGGACATGTGGCTACATAAGTGGCAGGTCCACTTTCAGTTTCATCCATATGGCGATGACAAAAAGATTCGGTCAGCAGCAGGTTTCCTCTCGAGCGATCGCCTCGCTGAAGCTCCCGCCTCCACCCTGCATTGCGCGCCTGTACGCCCCCCCTCTCTCTGTCGCCTGTTCGCCCCCCACCTCTGCGCCTGTTCGCCTCTTCACCCCCCGCCTGCCTTCGCTCCCCTCTTCTCGCTGTTGCGCCCCCCCCTCCTGCCTCGCTGCTGCGCCTCCCCCCTCCTCGCCATTTTGTCCCCCCCCCCTCCTAGCCGCCTCTTCGTATTTTCGCCCCCAACCCCCTCTTCGCGTGTTCGCCCCCCCCTCCCCTTTGTCGCCTGTTCGCCCCCCACCTTTCCGCCTGTTCGCGCCCGCCCCCCTTCAGCAGCGCCCCGCCTCCCCTCCCTTTCGCTTTGTTGCCCCCCCCCCCCCCCCCCCCCCCAAGGGCTTCTCCTTCGTTTTCCCCCTCTCCCTCCTCTTTCGTGCTGTTGTTCGCCCCCAGGGGGTTTTGTTTTTCTTCATTTTCATCCGGTCTTCCGCCTCTTTGGGTGCAGCCCGTTTCTTGCAGGTTTTCCGCATTCGCCTCGCCTTCGCCTGAGCTTCAGACTCTGATGGAGACTCCTCCCGCCTCGCCTCAGAGGGACTCTCCCGCAGCCCCCGAGGACATCCCCATCAGGCTTTCTCTTTCGCCGGAAGAGGAAGCGAGCCTCACTGCAGAGGTGGAACGCCTCCAGGCTCATTCCACCATCTGCCGTATAGTTGGCACTCGCCCCAGCAGAGGGGAGATCAGGGATCTTCTTCAGGCTCGCCTTCTTGCAGATGTGGGCAAGATCCTAGATGTACAGCTCCTGGGCCGGGGCCATTATCAGATCGAGTTCGAGGCCGCCCAGAGCGTTACCAAGGTCCTTGCCATGAGTCCTCTGGACATCAGGGGTGCTCGGGCTTTCTTCAGACCTTGGCAGCATGGATTTGACCCAGCAGCGGCGGAGCAGGGAGAGCGCCTTTTCCATATTACAGTTTGTTTCCCTGGTCTCCGCCGGGAGTATCTTCCACTCCTCTCCAGGCTCGGAGCATTGGTGGGCTCGGTACTAGAGACGGGCCCCTCAGCAGCTTCAGTGGTGGCCAGAGCAGCTGGGCTACCTTCGGTCAGAGTGTTGGTGTCTGACATCTCCTCCCTTCCTAAGGTCATTCAGCTACCTAGGATAGGGGGGGGGGTGGATAGATCAGAGAGTGGAGTTCTCGGGGCTCCCGAACCAGTGCTTCATTTGCAGGCAGGTCGGTCATCTGGCCAAGGCCTGCCCTCGCAGGAGACCTCGACCCTCACCACAGCAGCAGCAGCAGGCTACTGATGGCCCGCCCACAGATTCGGCTCGGCAGGCTGCCTCAGGGACACCTGCTCAGGCCACAGAGACCTCGGAGTGGCAGCCTGGACAGGGGCGCTGCCGAGGGAGACAGCCACAGCAGCACGCACAGAGACCGCTGCAGCAGCAGCCACAGTCTCAGCCTCACTGGGTTCCCGTGAGGAACAGCTTTGCTCCCCTTCAGGAGGAGACCCCTGCAGCGACCGAGGACCAGGAGATGCCAGCTCCCCCTTCTTCACCCCCCCCACCCCCGTCCCCTCCCACCGCCTCGCTTCCACCTTCGCCTCCTCCCGCCCCCGCTCCGGTTTCGGCAGCGGCTCCCTCTCCACCTCCCTCGCCTCCCCCTCCTCCCCCTCCGCCCGCCTCACCTTCCCGGGAGACCCTGGCAGTTCCCTGGCGCTCACCTGCAGTCCGGAGAGCGCTGAGCACTGACCTCGCTCGAGCATCACAGAGGAGACCTATGCCAATTAGGGCCTCACGGATTTCATCTATCCGCAGTCGGCTGAGTCGCCTTGGCATTAGACAGCGCTCGGAGGCCTTTGATTATACCTTTACACGGCTTTTTGGAGCAGAGGGCCCCCATGAGCCAGCACCCATTCGAGTTCATGTAGTGATACCTCCGGCCCGCGGGGAGGAGGCACTAGACTCAGCGGTGGCCTTCTCGTTCCCTCTATGTGGACCTTGTGATCGGGAGTGGACTCTAGAGCTCGCTCTCAGCACTTTGAAGCCTCAAGCAGTTGAGTTTTCTCACCACATGAGCAATCTGGAGGTGACTGATGTGATAGGCCGACTTTGGGAGTTGGCTCATTTTTTCTTGGATCCCGGGAGTGTGGATACCTCAGGGATTCGGCATTTGGTCGTGCGCATAGTGGCAGACTTGGCACGCGACCCTGGATATGTGAGCATACACGAGGTTTCTCTGTCAGAGCAGGAGGCAGTCGCCATGGGCCACAGCCACTGGCGCCTGATCCGGGATTCTTGCAGTACACCGGGTGGGCAGATTCGCAGCCGTTCCGATGGGGACTACTCTCCATCCAAGCCGCTTGCGAAGGCCCGCCGTACGGCTGAGACAGCATCCACCTCAGCAGGGCATCCATGAGGATCATCTCATGGAATGTACAGGGCCTTGGCGAAGCACACTTTATATGCTATCGAGGTTGCTTGAGGCAGGAGCTTCAGAGATGCCTGGTTGGTGGCAGCATTGACATTTTGATGATGCAGGAGCACCACTTGGGTGAGAGCAGGATCCGGAGATATGGTTCGGTGATGCCTGGTAGATGGGACACTTTTTGGTCTGCAGGGTTTGGTCCTTTGGGTGGACAGGGAGGAGTATGCATGGTTATTGCAGATGTATGGCGGCAGGCCATTGTGGATCGAGGGATCATTGTGCCTGGTAGAGCACAGTATGTCATTCTGAGGATGCATGATGAGCTATTGGGTGTGCTCAACATCTATGCGCCCAATCATGCTAGTGCCAGAGCAGAGTTCTGGACTCAGGTTACAGATGCATTGCCAGAGGCCGCACATTGGTGTGTTGGGGGAGACTTCAACATGCTTGAGGACCTGGCGGGTGGGAGGCAGTCATGTTACAGTGCACGGCACGGAGCTTGCAGCTTGGGACCGGTTTTGCATGTCACTGAGGATCACTGATGCATGGCAGCATGGGGCTTTCTCCCGGTCTCAGGACAGTCTTAGTTTCTCTCGGTCGGATCGCCGGCAGGGAGGGACTAATCTATCACGGATTGATCGATTTTATGTGGGCGATTGGTTAGGGGAGCGAGGGGGCTCCGTCGGCATTCTCGCTGGCACCTCATTTTCAGATCATGCGCCAGTTATATTGACATTGGAGGAGGGGACACGGGAGCCCACCTTGCAGTTGAGGATCCCAGAGAGGGTACTTGCAGATCCCAGTCTTGCTGAGGACATTGAGAGGATCTGGCATGATAGTCAGTGCTCTGACCAGGATGCAGCGGGCCAGTGTGCCCAGGGACTCATTGATCTTAGCTCTTTTCTACACGCTGCAGCTTTGACACGACTGGGAGAGATTCGCGAGCGGGAGCAACGGCTGAGACGCAACCTTGCTTCGCTACAGCGCCTTCAGGAGCAACAGCCTGCATGTGAGTGGGTGGCGTCCCAGCTGAGCCAGGCACGCCAGGAGGTTAGAGAGGTAGAGGAGCAGAGACATGAGTTTTACTATCGTCGTCAGGCCTCTCAGTGGACGCAGCTTGGTGATAGAGTGACTGGGGAGTTTTTTGAGATCACTGGACCCCGTCATGCGCGAGCAGGAGTCCGCCAGCTTGGTAGACCGGATGGATCGATAGCTACTGAGCTCGGGGAGATCAGAGCCATTGCCACTGCTTTTTATAGTGACCTGCTTTCAGCGGAGCCAGCCACTGAGGATCGAGATGTTTGCAGACAGACTGTGTGGGCCCATGTGCAGAGGAGGGTCACAGACCATATGCGTACAATTCTAGGTGCGCCTCTGTCAGAGATTGAGCTTGCCGAGGCCTTGAGGGTCCTGCCGCGACATAGTTGCCCAGGGGAGGACGGACTGACGCCGGCCTTTTTTATGCGCTATTGGGACCTTTTGGGGCCAGGCCTCCGCAGGGGCTTTCAGCATGTTTTGGACACTGGGGTGATGCCGCAGAGCTTTTCAGAGGGCTTGATCTATCTTATCCCCAAGGGGGAGGGAGTATCAGATGACATTCGGCATTGGAGGCCTATTACGATCCTCAATACTGTCTACAAGGTCTTAGCAAAGGCCTTGAGTTTGAGGATCCAGCCCTTCCTGGGGGAGTTGATTCATGCTACTCAGACAGGATTTGTCAAGGAGTGCAGTATCCTTGACAACATCTTTACTTTCTGGGAGGCGACGGCCCGAGCTAGGTTTCTTGGCGAGGACTTGGTCGTGATGCTTCTCGATTTTGAGAAGGCATACGATAGAGTTGATTGGGGATTCTTAGAGGGCACTATGCTTCGCCTGGGCTTTGAGCCAGGATGGATCAGAGGGGTGGCAGCTCTGTATTCCACAGCTCGCAGCCAGGTGCTGATTGCAGGAGGTCGGGGGCCGAGTTTTGAGCTGACCAGATCAGTCCGTCAGGGGTGTCCTCTCGCCCCTTTCCTTTTTCTCTTCTTTGCGGAGGCTATGAGTATGTATTTGACGGCAGAGGAGGTTGGTTTGAGAGGACTTCAGCTCCCAGTCCGAGGGGAGGATTTGCTTGATGCTGAGTTTGCAGACGACACGGGCTTATTTTTGCATGGCCAAGAGGCCAATCTTATTCGGGCAGAGCAGTCGCTCCAGGTTTTTAGTGCAGCTTCGGGAGCATTGATCAATTGGCGCAAGACAGTGGCCTTTTGGATCAGTAGTGCTCCCACTCCGGCATGGAGCCCGGACCCCGGTTTTAGATGGATTCCTCCAGGCACAGCAGTGCGGTATTTGGGATGCCAGATTGGCCTCGATTTGTCACCTGAGCAGCAGATTGCCCCGCTTCTTCTGAGCATTCGGAAGAAGCTATTGTATTGGAGTACAGCTCGACTATCCTTGGCTGGGAGGGTGGTGGTGGCAAATCAGGTGCTGTTAGCGACCATGTGGTACATTACGTCTTGTTGGATTTTCTCGAGCTCTTGCATCAGCCAGGTACAGAGGCTGATCAGGAACTTTCTGTGGTCTGGGCGGGATGGTCAGCCAGCTCGGGCAAAGGTTGCATGGGCAGTTATTACACTTCCGCTGGCTCAGGGCGGTTTGGGCATTATAGATCCAGTCGATCAGAGTAGAGCCTTATTGGGGAAGCTTATTGTTCGGGGGTTGCTTCCAGGCGCTGAGCCTTGGAAAGAGCTCCTCTTGCAGCGACTGCAGGCTCGGGCGCCCCCCGCAGGGGGTACTTGGGCACCAGAGATTCGCTGGATCTTCATAGAGATGAGGAGGACAGGCCTCAGTAGAGGATGGGAGGACAGATTTGCTTTGAGTATCCTGAGAGCTTGGGAGCTGCTGAGACCGGGGCTCTCTCAGCGGCCTCCTTCTTGTGTTGAGGAGCGGGCCAGGCAGCCGCTCATCTGGAGCCCAGCGGTTCGTACGGAGCAGGGTCATATGCTTGGTTCTCGGCCTCGTCTAGCCTGGGGACCTTTAGCGGCAGGCCCAGCTCGTAGTTTTGGAGACTGGCAGGCTTTCTGCAGTCTACCAGAGGAGACCCAGGTGGAGAGGCTGAGTCACTTCAGAGGGGGGTTGATTATGAGGGATGATATTCAGGAGGCACTTACAGAGGAGTGGTTCACACCCCTCGAGCCAGTGGCCCCACGGTGGATGGGAGCCTTTACTCAGTTGGAGATCCTGATTGCTGTCAGAGCTAGCACTGAGGATGGCAGATGCCTCTATTATGAGATTCAGGATGAGGGCAGACTCCAGAGAGTGGAGGTGGAGTCGCCTTTGGTTGCAGAGTGCACCTTTCAGAGGATTCGGGTAGTGGCTGCCGCTTCTCGGAAGTGGCATATTGACCCCGACCCTGCTGATGTGCTCCCGGATTGGCGCATATGGGCATATGCAGCGCGCCCCTTGGCCCAGCTACAGTGGGACCCCGGGGAGTACGAGTGGCATGATCCTTATGCATCCCTTGAGGCCACAGAGATCACCTTTTTCCAGTATACTGTTCGGCTGGGACGGCATATTTTGACGGCGAGGAGGACGGTTTCTCCAGCGGCAGCGGGGCATTGGCGATTGCAGGGACTCTCACAGGAGTTCCTGGAGGATTTCTGATCTTTTGAGCTAGAAGCATTGGTTTATTTAAAAGTTCCTAAATATTTTGAGACGTTGTCAACAGGAAAGTGCTCAAAATTATCTTCTAGATATTGTGGTCCATTCTGAGTTATACGTCGGATTGGCATACAGTTGCGTATGAGCTAAAACTACCTCCACATGTCAGAGTTCATCCAGTCTTTCATGTTAGTAGACTGAAAGAGAAGCTAGGAGGTGAGGATAACACATTTACAAGACTACAACAATTACAGATTCTTTCAAGTGCACCTGCTCTGCTTCCAAGGTTTGCACTTTTTTAGTGAACCGCAGAGAGCTCTATTAACTCTTCTTTAGTATTCTATAGCTCAGCTTTGGTTAACTCAATTCATTTTGTGGGCTAGTCGACAGGCCCGCAGGATCTCGGCTTTTCAGTGGCTGGTCGCCCACAAGGGCTCAGCAGTAGGCCCGCAGGATCTCGGCTTTTCAGTGGCTGGTCGCCCACAAGGGCTCAGCAGTTGGCACTTGGCTTGTTTACAGCGGTCTTCCGGCGGCCTGCGTCCGATGAGGCCACCCTATGGAGACACAGAGACATTGCCTTTGGGACTGCCCTCAGGCACAGCAGATTTGGCTGCGGATGCTGCGTATTCTGGCCCCCCTCTCTCCAAAGGGTATGTTTACGTGGGGTGCCGCTGCTTGGTCGACTTCATCAGGGCCTGCTATGGGCTATGAGATGGAGCAGGGCAGTCAGGCCATCAGATTTATTAGGGGCCAGCCTCGCCTGGTTTCGGCACCGGATTTCTCGTCCGCCAGCTGGACACAGGAGAGGGATTTACGATGGGAGCTCCTCAGCAGCCTCCACCTGGAGGGCCCGGTGCTTTACGGCCTTTGAGGGGAGATTAGAGCCACCAGCAGAGACTGTTCGGGGGATTTGGCAGGAGTTGATCCACACCCTGCGAGGACAGTACGACCGCATCCGGGGAGACTCGGATGAGGCGATCTTACGGCGCCAGGCCTTTCACACCACTTGGCGCTGCGGCCCGTTCTACACCCTGCACACGGGATCCCCCCGTTGGCACTACAGGCCACCTGTTTGGCTCTTCCCCCCCCCTATTGTATGATTTAGCCGCTCAGTTCTTTATACTGATGCTTGTATTTTGCAGCACCTAGGGAGAGTCTCCCGGGCTGCCATGATGTATTCACTGCTCCTCTCTCTCTTAGGAGCAGGAGAGATCTTTTGTAGCCCTACGGGCGTTTTTACATAACTAATGAAAGGATCTTTTCTCGGAAAAAAAAAAAAAAAAGGTTTCCTCTCGAGCAAGACTTTGCTCGGGTGGAAAGAACTCAAACCTAAACCAACAACCTGGGCGCAGTTTGAAGAAGTCTTCAAGAAGGAGTTCCTCAAGGAGGAGGATGATTACGACATCGCTGCTCAGTTTGCCAGTTTGACAATGACCTCGCAGAACCGCACTTATGAGGTCTACCTCCAGAAATTTAGAGACTTGCAAATGAAAGCTACAAAAATGGATTCTTCTACTCTTTTGGGTTTCTTCATAGCAGGATTACCAGACTCGTACCGTTTGGACGAGGCCATTCACTCTGCGCGTATTTATGATGATACGATGGTCTCTTCCAAAACCAAGACCGTAACCGAGAAAGGGAACGAGCACAAAAGGATCTTCATTTCTCGTACCTGTGATGGAAGTTAATGAATTAAGTGTGTTTAAAAGCAAAGAATTAAAGAAGTTACTTGACTCGTTTCAAGACGTATTTCCCAAGAAGCTGCCATCGGGTATACTATCCGAAAGGGTAGTTGATCATCCGAAAGGGCAGTTGATCATCGTATTGATCTTGTCCCTGGTGCTCAACCTGTTAGCATTCCGCCATACAGGATGAGCTAGGCTGAGAAAGATGAGTTGGCTAAACAAGTCGCAGACTTTTTGAGGATGGGCCAGTTCCGTCAAAGTAAATCACCTTGGAGTGCGCCTGTCTTACTTAGGAGAAAGAAGGATAACACCTAGCGAATGTGTGTAGATTACAAGAGACTGAACAAAGTGACAATCAAGAACCGCTATCCTCTTCCTAAATCAGATTACCTAATTGACCGTTTAGTAGGAGCGAAGTATTTCACGAAGATAGATTCACGTACTGGCTACCACCAAATACGTATTCATGAAAGGCACATTGAAAGAACCGCCTTTCGGACTAGATATGGTCATTATGAGTTTCTCGTATTACCTTTTGGGGTTGACCAATGCTCTAGCAAATGATGAACGATCTTTTTCGTGAACATTTGGGGAAGTTCGTGGTGGTGTTCCTGGATGATATTTTAGTATGCAGTATGTCACCATTTGGCCACCGATTTGGTCAATCTCCATTTCTAGTGCCACTTCTATGGGACTGTCACTCCATAGAGCGGCAAGATTTGTGTCATGTTCACATGAGGCTAGGCCGGTGTCTCATGTGAAAGGGCCAGTCACTTTGTGTCACATGGACGGGAACCAGTTTCGTACCACCCGTGACTAGGATTGTGCCATATGGACAAGACCCTGTATCATGCCACCCGTGTATGAACAGGACGGTATCTTGTCCATGGGACTGTCACTCCATGGAAGGACTCGAGTTTGTACCACGTCTTGCCTATGGAATTCACTCCATAGGAAGGCCAAGTTTTTCACATTCTATCACGCTAGATTCGTACCCGACTAGAATCTTTTCTACAAGTTTCATGAAAGGGAGATTTTGTACACTACATGTGCACGTGCATCCATCTTTGCATTTTTGAAATTGTTTTCTCATGACTTGTATTTGTGTATTTGCCTGCTATGATGTGCCACTTACTGAGCAAGGACGCCTCCCAGTGAGCCGTGAAACTTGCCCCGTCTTCTAACATGTTTTGTTGCATGTGAACAGGTGGTAAGTATGGTGTATTCATTTATTTTAATATTGTTTTTTAACCTTTGAAATTACAAGGCTTGCATGTTCACACATAATAGTGTCAGAATATGCAACGGAAATGATAACCAAACTTGGGTAGACAAGAGCAAGTAGACTGTAGAAAATAAACAGCACAAGAAACACAGAGAGATAGGTGTGTAAACTCTTCTCTATACACAAGATCCCGAGAAAACTGAATGAATAAGTGGTGGGGGCAAGGGGCCTATATATATGCCCCTGGGCGAGCAATCGGCCAGCATAAAAAGTGCCCACGACTGCATAAATGCAGTCGGCCAGCAGAAAAATGCCCACGACTGATCTGTATGCGGTCGGCCAGCAGCCCTGAAGCCCGCGCATCACCTGTGTGCAGTCGGCCAGCCACAGGACTGCTGTTGGGACAGTCGGCCAGCTCTGGAGTGCTCCTGCCACCCTCTGGCAACCCTCCCCACCACTAGAAAAAATGGAAAAAAATAGGAAAAAATATGGGGAGTGTGGAAAAATGATAAAACACCTTATACAGGGCGGGCACACCCACAACAGAGGCCCTGGTGTATAAATATAGACAGGAGATGACTTCTAACACCCCCTCTTAGCTCCTGGCTGGGAAACCAACCCAAGGGAGCTGGAGTGCCGCCTGAGCGTAGCCTGAGGTAGAGACTTCGTGAAGAGGTCCGCCGCATTGTCCTCCGTCGAACAATGAAGTAGCAAGATGTCACCAGCCAAGATCTTCTCACGTACAAAGTGATACTGTATCTCTATATGCTTGGTCCGTGCATGGAAAACCGGGTTCCGAGCAATAGCTATACAACTCTGGTTATCACACTGGATGACTGTGGGCTCCCTCTGTGGAAACCCAATCTCGCCTAGCAGCCTCCGCAGCCATACAACCTCACAAGCAGCACCACAAGCAGCCCGATACTCTGCCTCTGTCGAAGAAAGGGCAATAGTGGGCTGCCTCTTGCTGCTCCAAGAAACTGCTCCTGAGCCGAGGGTAAAACTGTATCCTGAAGTAGATCTCCTCGTGTCTGGATCTCCTCCCCAATCTGAGTCACTCCAACCTTGGAGCTTGACTCCATTCCCTCCTGTGTAAAAGAGTCACAGATCCTTCGTACTCTGCAGATACCGCAAGATCCGCAATCTTGCGTCCCAATGAGACTTCAATGGCATCTGCATAAAAGAGCTCAACAGCCCCACAGAGAAGCTCAAGTCCAATCTGGTGTTCAGCAACCAGATCAATGAACCAACCAACTTCCGGTACTGCGAGGCATCAACTGGCTCACAAGGATCTGTAACGGTTAACTTTGTGTTCGGGTCCATCGGCGAAGTAATAGGCTTGCAGTTCTCCATCCCAAAAACCTCAAGCAACTCGTGAACATACCGCTGCTGAGAGACGAAAAACCCCCTCTGGGTTTGCCAGATCTCCAATCCCAAAAAGAAGTCGAGTAAGCCTAAGTTGGTCATCTCAAACTCCTTTGACAAGGCAGCCTTCGTCACTCCAATGTGCTCCACATGACCGCCGGTGAGAATGAGATCGTCCACATAAAGGATGATAAGCGTGACCATGTCGCGTTCCCGAAAGAGATACAAGTTCGGATCTGCAACCGATCTCTGAAATCCAATCCGAATAAAGAAGGAATCAATCTTCTGATTCCAAGCCCTGGGAGCCTGCTTAAGACCATACAAGGCCTTACGTAACCTGTAAATCATCCCTTCCGATCCTGGAACAATAAAGCCTGGAGGCTGCTCAACGTACACCTCCTCGTGCAGGTCACCATTAAGGAACGCAGATTTTACATCCATTTGATACACGGGCCACCTCTGAGAAGAAGCAAGGGCTAGAACGATCCGAATCGTGGACATCCGCGCTGTCGGTGCAAAGGTATCCTTGTAGTCGATGCCTGGCCGCTGAGCATAACCTTTAGCCACAAGTCTGGCTTTGTGTTTGTCCACCGACCCATCAAACGCGTATTTGGTCTTAAAGACCCATTTGACACCAATGACTGACCGCTTCGACGGCCTCGGTACCAACTCCCAAGTGTGGTTCTTCTCGATGGCATCAAGTTCCACCTGCATGGCTTTCCTCCAAGTATCCTGTGAAAGGGCTTCCTTTACGGAAGTGGGCTCTTTATCCCGCATGATACGAGACATCAAAGCATAGTTCACCTGAAGAAGCTCCGCCGTGTTGCTTTTATCTCGGACTCTATGTGATCTTCGAGGGCCGTCCTCTGTGGTCCACTCGGAGAGTAGCTCAGTGACACCTGACTCCCGAAGGGTGTCTAACAACCACCTAGGTACTCGAACAGATCGTGAGCCTCCTGTGTTCACGGGGGCTCTACTCCAGCTGCGGGCTCAACCTCCTGTGATGACTGAGGTGGATCAACTGGAATGATAGACTGGGAATCATCATCAGACTCCTCTGGATCACCAAGAAGTGGCGGCTCCTCGACAGTGGATGCTGGAACATGCTCGTCAAAGACCACATCCCGGCTGACAACAATCTCGTTCCTATCTGGATCATACAACCTGTATCCCTTGGAAAGAGAGTTATACCCCACAAATACCAGCTTGCGGGACTTGGAGTCAAGCTTCCCCCTCTGCTTCTTCGGAATATGTACATACGCGTCACTCCCAAAGACACGGAAGTGCGAGACATCGGGTTTCCTGCCAAAGTATGCCTCAAATGGAGTCATATGGGGTACTGACGTCGTCGGAGATCGATTAATGGTATGGACAGCCGTTGCCACAGCCTCACCCCAAAGTGGACGAGGAACACGATGCTCCAGCACGGTCCTCGCCATCTCCACCACAGTCCTGTTCTTGCGTTCAACAACTCCATTCTCCGAAGGCGATCCAATATTGGCCAGTTCCCTTTTGATGCCATGATCTGCACAAAATCTGAAAAATAGAGTCGAGGAGAATTCACCTCCTTTATCAGCGCTGAGAGTCTTAACTTGATATCCAAACTCTTTCTCCACCATCACGTGCCAATCCTTGAACCGAGCAAAAGCCTGGTCCTTCTGGGAAAGAAAGTAGACCCACGTGAATCTGGTACAATCATCTACAAGCAACATAAAGTAGAGAGATCCTCCCAAAGATGGTATCTGCTGAGGTCCACACAAGTCAATGTGAATCAACTCCAATGGTTTCGAAGCCCGCCTGGAAGCCTGCTTCGGAAAGGATTCCCTGTGCTGCTTACCACGTATGCAAGAACTGCAACGTCCTTGCCTACTACCAACATCTGGCAAGCCAACCACCATCTGGTCCCGGAAGGCGCGCCTCAAAGCATCCACATTTAAGTGGCCAAAACGAAAGTGCCACAAATCTCCGTGTCAATGAGGAGAGTGCAGAGAGCTTGTAGATGCCATTCTCCACACCGCCTTCCCAAACAACTTGGCCAGTCTCACGGTCCCTTAGAGCAACTGAATGCTCCTCAAATTCCACCCGAAAGCCAGTCTTGCATACCTCATGCACTGACAGAAGATGAAAACCCAGAGCAGGGACATAAAGAACACGGGAAGCATGCTTGCCCCCCTTGCCGTCGGGAATAATCTCCATCCGGCCCTCACTGTGTATCGGAATAGTGGAGTTATCGCCAATAAAGATGCGACATGACTGCCTTTTCAGATCCAAAAAGAAGTCACGGGATGGAGTCATGTGCCTGGAAGCACCATTGTCGAGAATCCATTCCCGGGTATCCTTCGCGGTGAAGCCAACTGCCTCCTCACTCGAAGATGATGAAGCATCGGAGTCCACCATCTCTAAGTGCACAAATGCCGGAGTCTCTGCAGCTGAGGCTGAGGAATCAGCACTCTTCCCTGTCCGCTTAGGGCACTTCCTCCAGTAGTGGTCTTTCTCGCCACAATCATTACAAGATCTTTCGGCCTTCAGCTTCTCTCGTTCTGAATCAGGCTTCTTCTCAGAAGACTTCTCCGGTGAAGCCTTCCCTTTGCCCTTGTTGGTATTCCGGCCTTTCGACCATTGGCCAGTTAAGGCCTCCGAACCTCCGCTGTGAGGAGGGTTCGTGAAACGTTCCTCCTGGTCCAAGACCATTGGCAGGTTATGGTGCTGAGCCTGCCACTCGTAATCAACGAGGAATAGAAAGCAGAATACTGACCAGGCAAGTGGGACAGCAAAGTGATGGCCATGTCTTCAGATGATATCTCTTTCCCAGCTTGTAGGACTTCCTGCTGAAGGGCCTGCAGCTTGTTGATGTGTCCCCGCATCGTCGAGGACTTTGCAAGGTTCAAAACCTGCATCTGCACTTCCAAGGAGATCCGTTTCATAGGTGATACCCTGTTATACAAAGAAGCCAAATGCTCCCATATGCCTCTCGCCAGCGTCATGTGCTTCACATGATTGATCACTTGTGGTGTGCAATTGAGGAAAATAAACGACCGGACCCTGGCATTGACACGATCCCACATGTGTGCCTGTGCCTCTCGGTCCTTCCTCGTCGACAGTAACTCCCCTTCCTCAGCTTCCGGCCGTGGAACTCCGATGATGATAAAATCAGCAAGGTCATATGACTCCAGCACCGACTCCATCATGACCTTCCAGATACCGTAATTGGACCCGTCCAACTGACGATCCACTGGGAACGTGGGGAGAGTCAGAACGTGCTTCTCAGCCATCTCTAGTAAATCTGCCATCGCGGAGAGTAACCTGAAAGGGTGGGTGGGTGGGTGGGGAAAAAAAATCTGAAAACCTGCAAGTGGCTGTCTAGCACCTAAGCCCGCCTTCCTCTTGCACCTTCTCTTCCCGTACAGCCCAAAACAGTCCACCAATCAGCAGCCTAACGCTCCCCCTCTTGCTCAGAAAAAACTCCCAAGATCTATCTCGAGCCTAGGGCTCTGATACCATGTCAGAATATGCAGCGGAAATGATAACCAAACTTGGGTAGACAAGAGCAAGTAGACTGTAGAAAATAAACAGCACAAGAAACACAGAGAGATAGGTGTGTAAACTCTTCTCTATACACAAGATCCCGAGAAAACTGAATGAATAAGTGGTGGGGGCAAGGGGCCTATATATATGCCCCTGGGAGAGCAGTCGGCCAGCATAAAAAGTGCCCACGACTGCATAAATGTAGTCGGCCAGCAGAAAAATGCCCACGACTAATCTGTATGCAGTCGGCCAGCAGCCCTGAAGCCCACGCATCACCTGTGTGCAGTCGGCCAGCCACAGGACTGCTGTTGGGACAGTCGGCCAGCTCTGGAGTGCTCCTGCCACCCTCTGGCAACCCTCCCCACCACTAGAAAAAATGGGAAAAAATAGGGAAAAATACGGGGAGTGTGGAAAAATGATAAAACACCTTATACAGGGCAGGCACACCCACAACAGAGGCCCTGGTGTATAAATATAGACAGGAGATGACTTCTAACAAATAGTAAGTGGGTGGACAATATTTTAAAGTGACCAAGGCCCAACTTATTGGGTGCCCAAAAATTCTCTCTCTCAACCCTTGTGCAACAGGGTTACAACTCCGTACAGCATGTACCTGCCCAACCTGATTTGTACCAGCCTGTAGGCTGCATCATACTACTCCACGTGGGAAGGCAACGAATCACACTGTAGAAACAGGTTTTTCTACTCTTGTCTAGCAAGATTTTTGTGCAAATCAAATCTCTCTACTTTGTTTTGCAGAATTTCTCTTGCAAATACTTGGAGGGGCTGTCAGCCAGCATATACAGAGTGTTCTCCATTCGGTTGCAGCAAAGGTCCAATATTTGTCCAGTTTGCTGGGCGACCAGCAGTCGGCCAGTTGGTTGTGTCGTATCCAGCCTATAAATAGCATTGTTGCTCAACGTTAGGCATTCAGCCCTTTGTTTGGCTGGGTCATAGGACTAGGTCTAGATTAGGGTTAACACCTTTTTATGGAAGGCAACCAAGGGCTGCAAGACTATTGTACCTTTTTGTACATATATGAATACTAAATACTCAACTATCTCTCTCTCTCTCCTCTCTCTTATGCATGCGTTTTGCATCAGCAGGTGTTTAGGGCTGAAAGAAGACTCCTACAGCTTCCGCATGTAACATTGGCATCAAAGCATCAAGCTCAGCAAGGCTCAACACAGATTCAGTCCCAGATGAAGGTGCACATGTCCAAGGCACAGGAAAGTGCACGAGTGCGAGGCCCAAGGCAAAGAACACAAGACAAGGAAGAACTCCCAAGAGGTTGGTTGGTGGTGTTCCACAAAGCCCAAGGGGATGGCAGTCCTGTGAGTCGGGTGCCACTTGGGGCACACCAGGAAAGGCTTTCAGGCAACGGTCCCAAGGGAGGTTGATCCTCCAATGGGTGGAGTGAGAGTGCCAGACTCATTTCTCAAGGAAGAAGACCAAAGACAGTGTTCAGGGACAGGGCAGGAACGGAATGGCGACTGGATGGAACAGATGCATAGATCTTCATCAGAGTTCGAGTGGATTTGGAGACCGGGCCGGGTGTTCAGTGACAAGGTTGCCAGAGTAGGAAGGATAACAAAGGGGACTCCGGGAATAGAATCGATTGATGACAATCATCCAAGAAATAGATTGGAATCCCGTCATCAAGTTTAGCAGAGGGGGATGTCATGTGCAAGACATGCACTAAATGACCTCAGAGCTAATCCTGAGGAGAGCAACCAGACAAAGAAAGATCAAAACCACAGATTAGGAGCAAGTGTTGTTGTTTGGGCAGGGGATTTGACTAATTGTGGGCTTGGAGGGGTTGTCGGCAAGCATATACAGAGTGTTCTCCAGTCGGCTGCAACGAAGGTCCAATATTTGTCCAGTTTGCTGACCGATCAGCAGTCGGCCAGTTAGCCTGTAAATAGCATTGTTGCTCAACGTTTTAGGCATTCAGCCCTTTGCTTGGCTGGGTCATAGGACTAGGTCTAGATTAGGGTTAACACCTTCTTATGGAAGGCAGCCAAGGGCTGCAAGACTGTTGTACCTTTTTGTACATATATGAATATACTGAATGCTCGGCTCTCTCTCTCTCTCTTCTGCATGCGTTTTGCATAACCATGTTCCCAGATGGTGTTTAGGGCTGAAAGAAGACTACCAGAGCTTCCGCATGTAACACTTCTCTGTCCAATTGCAAGTAGAGGGTTGCAGGGATCTTTGGTATGCATCATGAGGTTGTGAATCAACAAGATCGTTTGCACGAAGCTGTGAATCAACAAGATCATTGTATATATAGCATGTTTTGGCAATATACAGTAGATTAGGTCTATCTCTCCTTCTCTTCTGTGTCTTTGCTAAACATAGGATTAGCGTTATCTTCTTTGCTTAGCATTAATCATGAACACGCTTCTGCAATGCATGTTACATTGGTATCAGAGCTTGGGAAGGTGTCAAGTGTTAAACTGATCATATAGTGCTCAAACTAAACTTAACAGTTGTGGACAACTGCTTATAAGGAGGAGGGATGTCACTATTTTGGCCTTTTGCCACCTCTGATCACTATTTTGGGGAAAGCCCACACACAAACGAAACCAAGGTGAATAGGGATTTTCCACAGAAGAAGGGAGCATCTCTGAAGACAGTGTCAAGTGTTAAACTGATATTTGAAGCCTAGGCACTTGACAGGTGATTTTATGGGCTTCAATTAACACTAGAAGGATTCATGGGACCCTACATCGACATGTGGGCCAACTTGTTGGGCTTACATAGACAATAAAAGCTTAGGCACCCACTTTCGAGAGATTTTTTTATAGCATGGACACTAAAAAAGGCCAATTTTTGTCATTTATAGACTTTGGCTAAAGAAAGCAAAAGTTTGGATATCTTTAGCAAGGAGAGGCACTTTTAGAAAAAGGAAAAGCTTAAGCCATATTTTTAGAGCTGGCCGACTCAGCTAAAAGGGGGTTGGGACTGAGGCATTGGGAGGAGAAGGAGCTGCTCTTTTGTTTAGACACGCACAGGAGATTGCTGGCCGGCAGCAGTAGATGTTCTCTCTCTTTCTCTTGCCTATAAACGGGCCGGCAACAGCAAGCTTCTCTCTCTTTAGTTATTTGACTGTCTCTCTCAACTTTCTCCAAATGGTATTCAATGAGGGTAAGCGGTGGAAAGAGGAGGAGGAGGACCTCATAGCAGAAGTCGAAGACCTTCACGGGGAAGTCAACACGCTCAAAGGCGTAATTTCAGCTCTTCAGAGGAAGCTTGCAGAGGCTAAGGCAAATGGTGGACTTGAAGAAGGTGAAATTCAGCCATCCATGATAGAAGAGCTCAAGGTTATCAAGGAACAAGTACGGGCAATTAAGGAAGAAGAGAAGCAACACGAAGCAAAGACTTCCTCATGGGTGGAAGTCATCACCAAGACTCAAAGGAAGATGGATGAAGCGGAGAAGTGGAGGATAGAGGTCGCCAAGAAGGGTAAAGGTAAGGAGATAACAACCCCTACACCTACAATCATTAACATGACTTTGGAAGAGGAACAACGAAGACGTACACGTGCTTTGCATGTGAGGATTACCGGCCTTAAAGTACCGGCCTTAAAGACGGGGATAAAGTTGAAGAGGAGGTGAAAGAGCTTATGGTGTTGATGGGGATTGACAATCCGGCACACGCAAAAGCCTGGAGAGTGGGCAAAAAAAGCGGAGGCAACGGGGAAACATCAAAGGAAAGAGCTCTCATACTTCGCTTCCCCTCTATTGAGGCGAAGAAGGAGTTCTTGAAGAGGCAACCCACTTTAAAGAATACAGGCATTTTTCTTGGTGACGATCTTACTCTTTCACAGCTTGCACATATGAAGGAAGTCATGCCAGAGATTAGGGCGGCAAGAGAAAAGGGAAAGATAGCATTTTATAGAGAAGGGAGGGTGGTCATCGTGGAGCGACGCTCTACATGACGGTGCGAGACCTATGGGACCAAATTAAAGCTGGCAGCATGGAACTGCAATGGATCCCTCAAACTTGGATGTAGGTAGGACAGCTTTAGAGATAGAGATATAGTCTTCTACTCGGAGACTCACCAGGCCCTTGGTCAGATGATGCCACAGGTGACAAGATACAGATGGGAGACAGCTTGCAGAGTAGGGACGAGATCGGTACACCGTAGTAGAGGATCAAGGGGGTGGCAGTTCTTTTCAAGGGAGGAGCTGCAACCGCTTCTACACATCATTCGGAGAGATGATCAGGCCAGATATATGTGGGTGAGACTGAGGGCCGACACAGGCAGATTCCTGTATATTGCCATATGTTATTTTGCTCCTAGTACATCGACATATGCAGCACCTAGAGGGCAGTCTCCTTTCTCTATGCTAGATGATGACATATGGGAGTTCTCTAGGGATGGAGACATCATCCTGTTAGGGGACTTTAATGCCCGGACGGGCAACCGCCAGACAGTCTTTTATGATACCTCAGAGGAGATGCTGAGAGAGCTGGACACTCTGGATATGGGATTAGACGGACGCTCACAGGATGTGGAGTGCACAGAGTATGGGAGATATTTGGTAGATATGGGGACTGCACATGGGTTGGCCATACTTAATGGCTTGCAGAGGTTTCCGTCAGCAGCTGGATTTACTTGCTTTCCACATAGACATGGTGCTAGCATAGTGGATTATGTTATGGCTATGCCGAGCTTTGTTTCATGCATCGAGGACTTCACACTTGGATCTCGGCCCATTGGGGTAGTAGTGGATCATGCATTGTTGACATTGACCATCTCTTTTCACTTTACCACAGCTCAGAGGACACGAGGGGCAGATCACACTTGATATACTTTTACTTCAGAGACTGATGCTGTCTACAGAGATGGGATTTATAGACGTCTGTACACAGGGAGACCTTTGGAGGAGCTGACCCATATACTGACAGAGACTTTATAGGATGCAGCGACAGAGGCATATCCACATACTTAGCCTGGACAGAGACAGCGTTCTGGGTGTATGCCCCAGAACAGTTGAGCTTTACAGGGAGACACGGCTTGTTGGTATGGACAGATGACATCTTGGTTCCAGGCACATGGTTTTAGGACAGATTGCCTCCCTTCCAGTATTCTCTGGAGGCACCCTCTCTCACTCTCACACGGACAGAGATTACTAGACTCATCCGTCAAGATTTAGTTCAACTGGACATTAGGAAGACATGGATACAGCCGACTGAGGAGCTGGGCACGAAGATGGCTTTCTACAGAGAGCATTTTCTTCAGCTCATGGTTTTGTGGTCAGACCCAGTTACATGGATGTACACTTGTCTCATGCAGTACGATGTGCTATTGGTCAGACTCGCACATCCTCACACCAGCTTGAGATTGAGATTGGCCGATATAGAGGTATACCAACTGAGGCTAGGATATGTCGAGTATGCCATGGGGAGCCAGAGACAGAGCTGCATTATATATGCCATTGTACTGCATACTATGAGATACGTGGTCGTTTCCACTATTTATTCAGAGAGGGTTTTGGACCACTTTCCAGAGTCATGGGGTACCAGGACCAGAGGTGTTTGGGATTGTTCTTGCTTGAGCTGTGGAGATATAGAGATAGCCTGCTTAGGCGCACAGAGAGCCAGACTCAGAGGCACATTACAGACTTCTTTAGTCCAGCCATCACTGCGCCAGATGGACCACAGCAGCAGCAGGACATGGATACCGCCCACACTAGCGGTACACTGATTGATCGTGCGATTGAGCTTGGGTGGTCCAGACGCCCACGACTACGGAGGAGGGCATCCCAGCATAGACGGAGGTTGCAGCGGCGGATTCGGATTATTCTTGCGAGATATGCAGGACACCCAGTCAGGGTGCTGACCACAGAGGATATTGAGGAGATCTGCCAGCGTCCGATGCGGCACATATTATGAGATGGAGGCACCTCCATAGTGTACCCCCCCCCGTCCCACATGATATTGTATCCCCTCACTGTACTCCACTCACCTCCATAGCGTAACCCCCCCCTCACTATATTCACACCCTATAAGGGTTTCTGTTTACCTTCCAGTTCCAGTTTCATTTTCTAGGTGCCATTAGTATCATCTTTATTTTTCATTTTCTGGTTTTTTATCCGGACATTGTATCAGATCCACCATGATGTAACCTTTTGGTCTCATAGGTCATTATGGCCTTTTGAAGATGTTAATATAACATTTCATTTCATTTCTCTCTCTCTCTCTCTCTCTCTCTCTCTCTCTCTCTCTCTCTCTCTCTCTCTCTCTCTCTCATGCATAATACTGGCCGGCTGCAGCGAGCTGTTTTCCTGCTGTCACATGCACAGTACTGGCCGTACAGCAGCACTGTTTTTTTCTCTCTCAACTAGTTGCTCCAGTGCTGACCGTACAGCAGCACTATCCTCTTCTCTCTGCTGGTCGACATAAACTGGCCGTACAGCTGTGTATTCTCTCTCTCAGCTGGTCGTTCCAGTGCTGGCCGTACACCAGCGAGCTGTTCTCTTGCTTTCCCTCGTATGGAACAGGCCGTACAGTACCTGATTCACCTGTTCTTCCAGTGGGCTGCTCTCTTTGGTGGTCTGCACTGTGTTTTCCCTCTTGCCCTCAAAACTGGTGGTATTCCAGAGGGCTGCTGTGGAGCAGATTTGGGAGTGTTCAGAGTTGTTTCATGGACTGATTTGGCTCGGTGACTGAGCTATCTTAGAGATTTCATGGAGCAGGTTCAGGATATGCGGAAAATCTGGTCCATGTGATATCTCCTCCTGTGTAGTTTGATGACAAGAGTCCACCCAAGTTAGGGCTTAGCTGGGGCATGGGGACGTGGAGGGTTCACATGCAGGCTAAGGGCGCTAACAAGATAAGGTTAGAGTGGCTAAGAGCTTGTAATTAATAGCCTACCTGCACGTTTTCGCTACAATCATAGCAGCTATAAAACGCGTTTTTTATATATTGGACGCGACGGGACGTTTTTTATAATAAAAAACGTCCAATTGATAAAAAACGTGAATTTTTTTTTCAATTTTTTTTCAAAAAAAAACGTAAAAAACGTTTTTTATAATAAAAAACGTTTTTTATTTAAAAAATGCGAGTTTTTTATCATTAATAAAAAACTTGCTGAATGTTTTTTTTTCTAATACATACATTAATAAAAATCTTTTTTAATGCTTTTCATGTATGTATGCATGTTAACACCTATATGTATATGT